>NW_026557995.1:0-52501 GCF_026930045.1 Uloborus diversus | reverse complement strand
GGAAAAAGTTTTGAATTCTAGTATAAAACAAACTATCGTTTAAAGTTAGTAGTCACATTTAAAACATATGTAAGTAATATTTGTGCAAAAATTACGTGTGCTTTTATTTAAAAAATAAACTTTTATTTATTTTTTAAACATGTCTTGTGATTTAATTTCTTCTATTGTATGTGATGAAAATCATGAAAACTGCACTTGAAAATTCCTAAGCATGTGAAAATCATTTTTGTATGACATGATTGATATGATAACCCAATTCAAGCAGAAACATTTACTTAAAAAATTGAAATTTATATTGGAACAATACAATATTGAAACTGCTGTGAGATTTGTTGCCACAAGTCACAGGAAAAGATTGTAGAAAGAATTGGTTTAACCGTTAAACGTACTACGAAGAGATCAGTAAATTCAAAGATCAACTTTCAAAAAGATGGACGAATATGTATTCTCATCCTGACACACAAAATATGAACTATTTTCACTCTGTAACAAGTTATGTTATTGATTATGGTAAGTACTTCAACAAATCAAAGGAGATTTCACTTAAAAGTTAGCAGACTGAGAACAGTTGTAAATAGTTATAAATAATGTTAAAAATAAAGATACAGCTGAATGAAAAGCACCAAATCATAAGAATATGCCAAAGGATTTACTAACGTTTTGACAAGATTTTTTAGTTGGATGGAAAAGAAAAATATTTAAAAAGAGCAATGCTGGATTGGTACTTCATGTAGAAGATGAAGGAGTAGAAATATCTTGTTTGAGAATGCATAATAATGTGTGAATGATCTTTGTGTTTTCCGAGAAAGAAGATAAATGTTCCATGGATTCTGATAAAATTATTGAGCAGTTAAAGAATTCAGAATTGTAACATATATCTCAAGAATTAGATATCATTGTTTCAGACTGATGTATTAGCTGAATAAATGTTTGTAAGTTGACATTTACCAAGTTTAAATGCTTTGGATTTCTTGACCTTCCGCTACTGTCCTTCCATTACCCTTAACAAATACATAATTTATATGCTTAAAATACTTATTTTTTAACACTAGAAGTGCAATTGTAATGATAGAACACTTCCGTATGTGCTCTAATTTTTATAGAATTTTCCCTTTTATAGTTTAGCTGAACTTTTAGAAAGAACATAATAGCGTGAAAAACATGTCGCAAAAATGTCCTTCCGTTACCATTTTTTAAATTTGATTTTAAAAAAAGTTACTAACAAAACATTCTTGGCTTCGGCTTTTTTAGCAACTTACAGTGATGTGTATAATAGTCTATGCATCAGTTCTGGAAAAAAATATGTATTTTGATATGCTCACAGGCAGAAATGCATCGATTTTTTTCTTTGTAAAACTGTTCTTCTGTTACTGCTGGAATTCCCCACTATACATCAAGGGTATTCACGTATTCACATTTTGGAAAACACTTTGAGTTTGTTCTAGAGGCGCACCGATTAATATGCAGAATTCGGTAATCGACCGATTTTTTACCAATTCATCGGCAGCAAAAATTTTTTTTTTTTTTTTTTTTTGTTGAAAATTACTTTATGTATACCTAGATCTGAAGTACTAGAACTGTCAATGGAGCCACATAACGAATTCCAATTCAATGAAACGTCAATTCTTGCAATGGCGATGAAATGGAATGCTTGGAAGATCTTTTCATTTTATTCGACAACTTATTCGACAACCTTCTTTTTTCCCAATTCATGCCAAACGTTTGACGGTATATTTTGAAACATTAATATGAACTTTTAATACAGTTTGATACAGATATCAGTCAATAAAACATCTGCCTTGGTTCTCGTGCAATAAATTAAGAATGGTTAAAGCATTTTTGCCAGGTTATTTAGAGATTCACCGATTAACAGGCAAAAATCGGTAATCTGCAGCTAAATATTTTTTGATGAAAATTACTTACGTACACCTACAACTGAGATACTGAATAAATAATGTAACTGGACCGATACATCAAATATATTCATAAACAATAAGGAAATGTAATTTTCTAAAGTTTATATTCAAATATATGATTGTGAGATAATTATATGCATGTCTGTCACGCTTCCCCTCTCCTCCCCTCAAACTTTTAAGGGTAACTTAAACTCTTCCTACTCTCTTTTTTTTTCTTTCATTTTTTCAATAATTTTAGTCACTGTTTGTTCACAAAGCTACAACATTTACAATTTACTTTTAAAATCACTACTTTTTCATTCAACAAAAATGTTATCGTTTTATTTGTTTTAATTTTTTAAAACATGCTCTGGTTTCTTTTTTCATTTAAAATCGATGGTTGAGCAATATTAATTATTAAAATTTTATTTTGCTACTTTATATAAGCACATGTATACTATGTTCCCAGTTGTTACATGTGTTGGTACTTTTTTTTATTACTTTACCCTTAAGGTTACCAAAATGACAGAATTAGCGAACTTTTTGTAGGCCTGATGCAAATGATGTTGGAATTGTTGGATGAACTATTGAGGATGAAGTAATAAGGTCTTAACTAATGCTAAATATGTACTGCCATTTAGTATTTTCAAGTTCTTTTTTAACTTATATTGTTTGCTAATTAGCTGAAATTGATCTTATTTTACTGTATTATGTTTTTTCTACACTGCTTTATATGCAAAAGTAAAATATATACTTATAGCTTTCAATAAATTTCACAGATCGCTCATTCCTTTCAACAACGTCATATCTCAAAAAAAAATTGATTTTTCAGGAGAAAGATTTTAAAGTTTAAAAGAAAGATATCATGTAGTAAAATTATATTTCATATCACTGATTAAACTTTTTCTTACGCATAAAGTCTTTTTCACGAAACTCTGGTGTCTATCTCTGTTTTATGAAGAGGACGCGTAAAAAGCATAAGTTTTTTGAAATTGCGTTTTATATATGACGTTCTTGCACAAATTTCAAAGATACTATTTGAAAAAAACTCAAAATATGTCATTATTGTTAACAATGGGGTCGTTTCCAAAATTTAAAAAGTATTTTTTTCTGAAAGAACATGCTTAAAAACATAAGATCTAACCATTTTTTAAATAATTTGTATAAGTTTAATATTTTTAAAAAAATACTTAAATCGTTGCGCTTTCATTGTTTCATTTCTTGCCGATGACATCACAACTGATGAAATGCCATTCTGTGTCAAATGCCATTCACAGAGCAAAATATTTAATTCGCATCTTTACTCACATGTTTTGGCAACGATATGGTTGATATCAAGCATAGAGCGCAATTTTTATTCGCTTCTTGATTATCATAACGTGGAATCGCGGTAGAAAGATGCGGCAAAGTGCATCATTTGTGACGTCATCAAGATCACGCCTTGTGTCAAAAATCGGACATCTTAAAAAAATAATTAAAAATAACTGTTGGGAAAATGAAAGTATTTTCTGGGTCCATGTTTTTTTTTTTTTTTAATGTTTTGCTTATTCTATTAATTTCAGTAATTTCAGTGACAAAAAGTACTACTTTTGACTGAAGGAAACAACCTCATTGTTCTCCTTACAATACCGACATAAATGCAAATAGTTCATCCCCAGTTTGGCCGACATTTTAAATTTCCTCCCCTTAAAATATATCTTACAAAACTCTCATTAGAGAGCAGTTTTAACATATGCTTCTGAAACATGGTCATTAACAGCAAAGAAAGAGAAAATGTTGACAATCTTCGAAAGGAAAGTGCTACTAACTATTTTTGGTGGTATTAATGGCAGTGGAAATTGGCCGACGGAGATACAATTTTGAACATAATAAACGTTTTAGAGATATTGATATTTTGAAATTTACCAAACTAAATAGAATGAAATGGGCTGGTCATTTTATGAGAATAGAAAATAATAGAGCTGCGTTGAAGGTCTTCAATGCAGTCCCTTTTGGACAGCGACCAAGGGGTAGACCAAAAAAGAGTTGGGTTGACTGTGTGGATGCTGATTTCGACGTCATTGAAATCAAAAACTGGAGGTCAACGGCAAAGAGGAGGATAGCCGGCGGGATTTACTAAAGAAGGTCAAGGCCACAACGGGCTGTCGAGCCAATTATGATGATGATGATTTAATGTATCAAAAGGTATGATTTGAACTAAAAAACAGTGGGAGTAAAAATTTCGTGTCGGTGAACCTGGAGGGGACACCAGGCAAATAGTGCGTTTTTGATTAAATAATAAGACTGAAAAAATGCTCTTTTTTCGAGTTCAATACTGTTTTCGGAAGAAATAATATCATCTTTCACTAAACGACGGAGATGTTTCATGCCTAACGGATCAAGCACAACCCAAGATGTGACAGTCTTGAAAAGAACATTCCGAAAATATTTGAAAATGCAAATACGACACTTTTGTGCTCTAACAGCAAAAAAATTAAGTTAAAGAAATGCAGGTCACATGCAGAGATATGCTACTCAGTCTTGACTGTTTAAAAAATATGCTACTCAATCTTGACAGTTTAAAAAAATACATAACTCAAAATCACTAATATTTGAGCTAGGACGTTTTTGAAAGGAGTGAGCGTGATGTGATTAGTTTATTGTTTTGTAATTTTCTGTCATACAAATTTAAATGTTAGTAGATATCTCACAAATACATAAATGGATGCATTTACAAGAACTATTTCATACTAAAAATTTGCATACTTCATCAAGTAAGACCCACTTACCTCCTTTATAGATGTACTTGCTTTAAATTGCAAATAAAAGGTGGATAGCACAGATGAATTTGGGAAATTTCCAAGTCTAACCTTGAAAGCCAATGCCTTGTTCTAATTTGGAAGAACAAACAGCTTCTAACCTTCCACCGCTACGATATTTGCAGGAAATACGATTTTTTTCTCTCTGAAGCACGGAACTCATAGCCATAAAACATTATATTTAATATTATTGAAAGCATGCCTCATATATATTCTATTGATATGAACCTTATTCCTCAATAATATTCTATTCCAATTATTTGGAATTTAAATAATACTTTTCACTTCTTCAGTTTGTAAAATCAAGTTCTTCAATCTTTATAAGAAAGTACCTTTAATTACGTATTTACATAAAATATGAAAAAAGTATTCGACACCAGCAATCGGGGAAAAAAAACAACATTCGCATTCCATCAAAACATTCCAACTCTTCTATCTCATTTATTTAAAAGTTGCCATTTCAAAATAAAAGATAAGCAAGCCATAATTAAACTAAATTTTGCAAAGAAATATAAAACAGTGCAGACGATGATTAATTGATAAATAATAACGGTTAAGCTCAGCACACGAGAAATCTACAAACAATTGTAACACTAGAAAAGGCAGGAAGCACTATACGCATAAAAAAATTATATCTGGTGGCCTTTTCCATATTTTTCTCTGTTTTCATAAGTTCTCGTTTTTTATATTTATTACTTTGCTGTTACAACGTAACAAACTGAACTGTTTATATTATTTCTTATATTGAGATGCAAAAATTATTTACTGTTAAGGCTTAATTTTAAAGACAAATGGCTAAACGATGATATTGTTTTTGGATTTTTTTTCCCCATTTTATTATGATCAATGGGAGCTGTGAGTTAAATTAAAGTAGCAATAAATTGAAATGAATCCAAAAAGTTAAGAAAACTTAAATCCGTTCGAGAGCACATTTTTTGCACGTTTTTCTTTTTTTTCCACAATTTAGGCTTCTCATTCTCTTTATCAACTCTTGAATAGAAGTAGTCAGAGTTCCGATACTTTTTTTTTTTTGACTACAGAATTCATTCTTAATCATCTCTAAATTATTTACCACACTTATTCTCAGGGAGGTTAATGCAGAAAAGTCATTCATTTCATTAAAAAAAAATAATAATAAAAATGAGCTTACCTTGTGTAGATGTCAAAGTATTCCCCTACAGATGAAGTAAATTAGAATTTAAAACTCGCGGGTAAAGAAAGCTTAATAATCTAGACAGAGTTTGGAAATTTAATAAGAGAGGAAAAATTGAAATTAAAGAGTTTCGGAAAATAAAATTAAAGTAAATTAATTTGAGGGAGAAGCAATTGTTGGAGTGATCATGATTAATTATAATTTTTCATTCGAGTAGAAATTAAAGATGAAAAATGAAATTATTCAAAAGAAAGAATTTTTAAAAGAATTAGCTTATTTTAGAGAAATATAAAATTCATGAGAATGTATTTCAAAATTACTTTATCATCCATTTTTTTTTTTTTTTTCAAAGTCAAGCATTGATACTCATGTTTAAAATTCTGGAGCAGTCGAAACAAGGTTTTGTTCAAGATGTTGTTGTCTATGTATACCAAAGTATTTTTCTTCTTATTCTATGACAGAAATTAAACCTAATAGTTGTCAAAACACAGAAATCACTATGAAGAAATAAGCACCATTTTTGAACGTTCGTGTGGCAACGGATAGTCTAGTGGAAAGGGACGTCATCAGGCGTAGGATCCGGATTCAGAGCCATATACCACTAAACAGGCACTGAGTACATGTTCGCTAAATGCACGTTCCCGAAAGTTCTGCGATCGGTCGTTAGCAGTTACTATGGGTCCTGAGTTCCTGGTGATTTTCCCCACCGTTCAGAGCTAAATTGATATTGTGGGTGTGAAAGTGATGCTACTATCTATTGAGGCCAAATTTGGACTCCTCCTCATTTGGGGACTCATTTTGACAGAATCCACCCCTACCGGCCTTAATTGTAACTCACTATACGATAGGGGCTTGAATCTGTCAAAAGTATTCAATTACATATAGTTAGTTTTTTTTTTTTTTTTTTTTTTAAAGATATGATTTGATTTCTAAAGAAAGCCTTGTACAGAGTTTTCATTGCTTTTATTTGCACGGAGAAAAGGTGCCTACAAAGAGTTTCGTATGTTTATGCCAGATTGTGTGCACATGATTTATGTTTTTCTGTTTCATGTTCTTTTTACATTAATAAGAAAAGTGAAAATCTTACTTATGACGAACAAGTATGTTTTGAAACCTTTAAATTTTTGTTCTTTTTGATAATACATTGCAAATACTCTGGGTTTTCCATCTGATTGATAACCAAATATGCATCAAAATTTACATCAAATTTTGTCAATCAAAGTTCCAGAGAAAAAAAGATAAGAAGAAAAAGTCAATTTTGAAAAATGAACAATGTAAAAATATATTTATAGTAAATAGTAAACAGTTATATTTCTAAATTGAGTAAATGTAGTATTTTAAAAAGTATCTAGCACATCTCAGAAAGCACCATCTACTGGAAATGGTAAATTGCAAACAATAGTTTTGCATTTTGCATTCGGGGATGTTCACATAACAAATAGGCATAAATAAGGAGTCTTCAAATCGTACTCAGTAATGAAACTAGAAGTATTCAGAGCAAAGGTAGAAAGTCATCTTAGATACATAAACAAAAAGAGATCATATTCTCAATAAATTTTTAACATTTCTATAAATAAATAGCTAACTTTAGGTGTCAAAAAAGTTTCTAACAGATTTCGTAAAACACCTTCACTGGGAAACGGTTACTAATTTAAAAAATGATTAACTTGTCCATTTTAATGATATTCAAAAACATTATAACGACAAATATGAAATTTAGAAGGATTTATATCTTTAGTAAATGATAACCTATTCAATAAATAAGTCGTCAACGTTAGTCAAAAAATGTATCTAGCGGATTATTTAAAACACCTTCTTTGGGAAACGGTTACTAGTCCTCTTATACATAATAGCCGATGATCGAGTAACCCGAGTGCTTCAACAATGAAACTCGCGCCACGGCATGATAATTTGATCATATATTTTGGTAATGTTTAACATGCAGAGAAAGGTTTCATCGTGACACTGCTGAACTCGATCCGGTAACTTAACTTCTTTACTGGTAAGACTGCGAGTCTTCATGCGAATGAACAAACGAAAAAATGGTCAACAATAACCGCTACCTACTGGATTTTAGGGTTAATCCACTGGAGTTAGGGGAACAATTTCAACTATCAAAATATCACCAACAGGAAATTGCTTCGTTCAAATATAGAAGCAATTTTCACCGGTCATACTTAGACCGGCGATTTTCTAGTAGTAAATAATGTGAACTTTTCAAATTGTTTCCATGAACTATTCAAAAAAGTTAAAATGAAAAGTATACTTGAAAAAAAAAGCAATCCGTCCTTAGAAATTCCCACGAAGCATTTTCTCAACTAGAATCGGAAGAAGGGTTTTTCAATTTTTCTGTGTCGTATTCTAATGTTCATGCTGCTCAGTGGGGGCTAAGAGAAACCAGTTGAAACATAAAAACAATATCTATCAAGTTAAAACAGCAAATTATCTTACAGCAATGCAACAAAAATATAATTTAAATTACTTACTTACTTACTTATTTATGGTAGTTTGAATATAATCTTAACTGACGACCATGTCGTGCACTTATAGTTGGCTAAACAAGCCGAACATATGAAGTATGCCTATTGATCGATACGTAACCTGTAGCTTAGTGAGATCCGAACCACTAAGACATGATCGAAAGAAGTTCTTTACCTATTAATAACATTCATGTCCTTACTGTATCCACTAAATGGCCTACTTCTATTCTTTTTCCGAGCTTTTTTTATTGTGTGTTTGTACAAATATACATTAATAACAAAGCTAAACAGAATGTTCTATAACTCGATGAATTAGAGTAGACTGTAAATCAGCTAACGCCATAATAGGTAATTTTTCAAGAGTCAATTTAAACTTACGTTTATTGCACGATGTTTAGTTAGCGGGTTTTAGTACGAAGAACCACACTGCTAAAAAAATCCTGAAACCGTACGGTAATAGTTACTGGCATACATGTTTCCAGTAATTTTTATCGTAAAATCCTATTTTACTGTAAAATTTTACTTTAGAATAAACGAGAATTAAAAACCGCAACATGTGAGCAGCAGGCTCGACCTCGGGACCTTCGTACTGGCAGGCAGCTGTGCTAACCGCAATACCAGTTGGGCCCCTTCGAGTGAGGGGAAATACGGTGTTATATGCTTCGCACTGTAAGTCACGTGATGTATCAATTGCAGCTGCAATCGTTTATTTTTTCGGTAAAATTTACTGTAATTTTTTTCTGTACCGTAAATACTTCTTTTTACAGTAATATTTACCATAAAAGTGTCTTGATTTTTTGACAGTGTACTTCATTTGTAGGCAGCATTTAGCGTTACTTGTTTTTTCCACTCATGTAGATTGAAATAATAACAAATTTTAGAAAAAAAAATTCACACTATGCAGAGTTAGTTGACTTACAGTGAAAGCCATTGAGATATTGCTCATCTTTCTCTTTTATTTTTCTCTAAATAAGTGTCTTAAAAATAGCATTTCAGTAACTTTCCTATGTTGTAATTGAAATACTTCGTCCGATTTGAAAAAGCGCATTCTGTACATTGGAGCAACTAAGGGTACATTTTGTACGTGAATTTTAAAACTTGTGCATGGCACGAAACAAATGTATAAGTGTAGTGCATTGAAATTTATTTAAAGTTTCTAGCACATGAGAAAACTGACTACAGACAGATTCTTGTCTCAAATACATCTACGCAAAAATAATGTAAGTAAAAAGATATTAATTTAAAATAGAAATCGTATTGGCTGATTCTCTTTTCTCACTCTTACACATTTAAAACACTTTTACTTTGTAAAATATCGCTCCTTTAAAAAAATAATAAGTAAATCAACTAACTAAACAAACTACTCGATATACAATCACTTTTTTCTAAACAAAAAAAATTTATACATTCTAGTTCCACGCTGTGGTAAATCATACTTACCTTCATGTGGGAACCAGAACATCCAAATTTGCTGTTAAATACCTTTTTATACGCGTTTACACTATTGCCCATATAACATACACAATGAATAGGGTATTAACGAAGTTTCTTTACAGAATAGTTATTATTTAAATCAAAGTTAAATTGCACTATTATTTATTTTCATTCTTATTCTTCAATTTCATAGCACAAATAAATATAATGAAAATAAAATATAATAACCAGATATTGCTTTTGTAATGAACAATCAAAAAAATCATTATTTTATTTATTTATTTTTTTATTATGGACATTTAATTGTTTTCTACTCCGTGTCGTTTCATTTGTAGCAATTAGATCTTCACCTCATTTTTTAATTGCTTCATCGGTAACTTTTGTTAAGAGATAAAATTTCTCCAAAAATGTCTGCGTATTTGTATTATATACCAACGTAGTCTCTCACATATCTAAGGTAGTATCACAGTGCACGGTCGGTTGAAAGGAAATTTTACCGTGTGTAACAAAAAAAGCTTTTTACTGTATGGGAGAGTGTTGTACCTTGGAACACTTTTCATATTTTAATTTTTAACATCAATCATTTGAATCAAATTTAGAGTCTAAACGTCACATTAAAATGCCCTATCATACTTCTATATATATATATATATATATATATATATATATATATATATATATATATATATATATATATATATATATATATATATATATATATATATATATATATATATATATATATATATATATATATATATATATATATATATATATATATATTTAATTCAGACGGTTTGAAAATAAAATGTTGCTAGCCATTTTTAAAGTAAAAATTCCAAGCTGTCCCAAGGTAAACATCCTATTGTTCCTTGGGAAACATCCTGTTGTATTATGGGAAATTCTTCATGATTCAGGAAACAGCAATGTACTTGAACCAATTTTGCACTAGAAAACAAAAACAAAAATTTTTTTTCATAGTAGTGAATCAAATCGTGAATATTTAGTAATGAATTATGAATTATTATCTTACATTAAATGTGCTTAAATAACTACATAGGATTAGAACATTCTTCCATGTTCCTAAACATATTTTAATTATTAAGAACCATGCATACGTTGTATCTTGAAACGCGTCCTAAGGTACAAAATGTTTGACTATCCCAAGGTTCAATCACCACGTGGTGTAAGAAAAACCAAATTAATGGTCAATCTAAATACACTATCATTATTTTCTCATAATCAAAGTATTTAAAGCACTTCTCTTTTATAACAAAATAAAATTCAGTTGATTAATCTTACAAAGTCAGAAAATGAAAAAAAAAATTAAGAAAATATATTTACTTTTGAGTCATGAAATTTTCTTTCTCTCACAAAATCGTCAATTTTATTCATTTGGGGCTGATTTTTACTATGGCACCATTTAGATGGGTAAAGGTTACTATAAGAGATTACAAAAACATGGCAACTAAAAATAGATTCTTAGAAATTAGCAGTGTCCCAAGGTACAACACTCTCCCCTACATATTCGGGAATGATGGGGACTTTTTAAAGTGCTTCTTAAAAATCAATAATGATTTTTTTTAGAGAGAATTTTATTCAATGCAAGATTTTAATCAAAAGACAAACCGATTTTGAATTAGAAAAGTCAAAAATAAGGTAAAACCACATATATTTGGCACTGCACTAGTAATTTCCACTTATAAGGAATTATCTGAAAGGTAAGCAATACAAATTTAAACATCATTTTATAATTTCATCTAAAAATGCATAAAACAAAGATCTTAATTCCTTTTTAATCAAAATTATAAAATGGTGTTGAAATTTGCAATGGTTACACTTATTCCTTATACTTGTCAACTACTATTGTAGCTTCCATTGCAGGTGCAGTGTTAACTATCGTTGATTATATCTTGTATTACTTATTATGAATAACATTTTCTATAAAAATACATATAATTTATAAGATACATAACTATCAATTTTAGCCCATAAAATGTTTAGTCTTGACCATAAATTCCATTGATAGATAAATATAAATTTATTCTATTGCAATAAAATATATTGATTTGAGAATAAACAGAAGAAATTTTGAACAACAATTCAGAGATAACACAACACGGACTTCGACCACTGTCTGCCTTAACGTATTACACCTATCCATAAAGGGAGAAAAAGCGAGAGATTTGTGGGAGTCGGACTTAAAGTGCACGTTATGAGGGAGGATAAAGGGATTTCAGCGAGAGACGACCCTTAACTGTTGTCAACTGGGGTGGAGAATGGAAGAAAAAAATCCGCTGAACATTTTTTTTTTCTTTCACATTAAAAACACTTGTATTAATCAACACATAATGAGCGTTGTTATGATCTGAATATTGTTGTCAAAATATGAAAGTTGAAAATCAAATCCAATCACATTTTAGATTTTAAACAGAAAGATGTTTCGCATTAATAAATCTCATTCATAAGCAGTAAAAAAATGAAGGAGGCATCAGCCAAAATAAATTAATCATTTTTCGCCATCTGTCAACAAAATTTTACTGACTGTTTTTTGCTTTTCACCAAAGGCCACAAATACATGACATTAGCAAGTGCTTTCTTGTTTATTATTGTCATTATAATTATTGCTGCTATCATTTTATTTATTCATTTATTTTATGTTATCTGTTTATCTATCTATTTTTATTTATTTATTTTATTTTATTCTATTTTTATTTATTTTATTTTATTTTATTTTTATTTTACTTATTTATTTATTTATTTTTTGAGGAGGTTTTCCTGAATATAAAGTATTGACTCTTCGGAATCAGCAAAAGTGTGCTTAATGTTTCTCTGCTTTTTACCAAACTCCTTCAGTGCTTGACGCTGGTAAGAGCTGGTAGTTATCTTTTTTCCGATTGTTCTCTGCGTTTCACCAAAAGTCACCAATACATGACGTTAGCAGAGGCTTTCATATTTATTATAGTTATTTTATTATTGCTATTGTTATTTCATTTATTTATTTATTTCATTTATTTATTCTATTTTATTTATTTTGTTTTTTATTTATTTTTGAGGAAGAATTCCTGAAAATAAATTAAAAACTTTTCGGAATCAGCAAAACTTTGCTTAATTTCTCTGCTTTTTACCAAAAGCCTCCACTACATGACGCTGGTAGATGCTGGTAGTAATCTTTTTTCACCAACTGTCAACGAAATTTTACTGAATGTTCACTGCATTTCACCAAAGATCATCAATGCAAGACGTTACCAGATGCTTTCGTATTTATTATTATTATTATTTTTACTAGAAAGTCGCCCGTCAAGGTATGATGGGTGCTTTCTACTCTTCTACATTTGAACGACGCAATTGCCTATTAAGTGATATTTTGATAGTTGAAATTGTAACCCTAAATGCAGTGGATTAACCCTAAACTCCAGTAGGTAGCGTTCATTGTTGACAATTTCTTCGTTTTTTCATTTCCCTGAAATGTCAGTTTAACCAGTAAAACAGTTAAGTTACCGGATCGAGTTCAGCAGTGTCACGATGAAACCTTACCCTGCATGTTAAACATTACCAAAACATATGATAAAATTATCATGCCGTGGCGCGAGTTTCATTGTTGAAACTCGTGGGTTACTCGAGCATTGGCTATTATATGTATGAGGATTGTTACTATTATTATTTTATTTATTTATTTTATTCATTTATTCTACAGGTACTGATGTTTTGATGAAGTCAAGTACCTGACCTCATTTAAATTATTTATTTGTTTGCTTAATTAATTTATTTATTTATATTATTTATTTGCTTGGTTTTAAAACTTAACAAAGTACGCAAAGTAAAATCACTTTTTTTTTACTATTATAAATTTTTAAGATGCCGCTATTTGTATTTTTTGAATTCAAAAAAAAATAAATAAATAAAAAATCATTCACCTAATCTTTTGAAAGAAGAAAGTTGAAAATAGAATAACACTAACGATGACTTTATAAATAGTACTGAAAACGTTTTATTTTTGCGATATTTTTAAAACAGTACTTTTTCCACGCATGAAATGGCTTACACAGTCCGCAGAAATAATTATTTTCTCTCCGAAAGCATGCACTTAACAAAGAAAAGTGGTGCTTTAGCTCTCAAAAGCTTCATTTGGTTGCTACAATTTTTAACACCGGAGACAGACTTTTAAATAATGACGAAAGGGATGAGTAGAAAAAAAAAAGAAATATTTTTCGATTGAAATTCAAAGTAATGAGTTTCCTTCAAAATCTGTAATGACACTTAAATTATGAAAGCTTTTTCCCAGAATTTTTCCGGTTGTCATTATTAAGCTCATTCTATAAATGGGGAACCTAATTGAATTCGCCGAGGATAATTATCTAATTTGCGCGAAAGGGTGGAAGCGAAGGCGAAGAAGGAAATTGTTTTTTCCACATAACATCCTTTATCTTTGCAGAATATTTTATAATTACGAGTATGTAAAAAATCCCAATGTAGCATTAAATGTTTTAAATTTTATATTACTTTTAGAATTCTTACGTGATAAATGCTACTTTAGACCTGGATTTTGTTGTTTTAATTCGTTCTTATTCAAACTAACTTAACTGTGTAAATATTTTTGCAATCCTTCATTAATTCCAACTTAAACAAGGCACACATTTTCAGAAATAATCACATGAACATGTTTCGAAGTTCTCCGTTGTAAGAATATGTAGGGGGGGGGGCAAAAATTATAGTAATACTTTTATCACACTTAGGGTAATGGCCCCAGTAACAGACAAGATTCCCGTAATAGACAGTTATAAGTTTCGATTTTAATAATAAGAATTTTAAGCGGTTAAAAGTGAAGTTGCTGTGGTCCATGAATGTGGTGCAACCATCTAGTGTTTTATCAGAGTGAATTTTGAGAGTCTGTCGGTATTTACAAGGCAGTGATGGAAGGTTATGAACAGACACCACGAGAGTTCAGCTGGTATTTCATGTTCATCTGAATTACAAAAGTCTTTAGTTCCAAAAATAAAGAATTTTTGCACATTTTGAAGAGAAAAAGAGAATTTTGTCCATTACTCATCCTATCTGTTACTGGGTTTCATTAGATCTTTCAGTGCCTGTTACTGGGGGGTCGGACCTTTTTTCGAAATTGAGCAAATAAAAATAGAATTAACTGATTCAGAAGATCCAGAAGCAGCGAGACTTTAGATGCGATATAGTTGCATGAGAGAAATATAGTTTAAAAATTCTAAATTCATTAAAAGGCTCAGAAAATCGAGTTAACCTGAGAGCGAAGTCTTCAGCATGGCTGTTCCTGGTACCGTTAACCTACACTGTCTTGAGTGGGTTGATTGTTGGTAACAATTCAATGCACAGTGTAAAACATTTCAATTTTGCAGACAGATGTCCCATTGGACAGGTGGAAGTGGGTGTGTCTCTGTTTTACCTCTTTCAGCAGGCATTAGTCAGAGACTGCAACACCCTAGAGTTTATTTGAAATGCGAATGCTTGTTTTTCCCGTTCCTAAAACTCTGAAACAAGTGCAAGAAATTTATTTTCCAAATTATGCGGGTTCTTTGTATTGCAATTGATGATAATATTCAGCAAAGTTAAATATTTTCCATATTCCGAAATAAGTTCCATTCCTCTGAAGTATATTATGAAGGGTGAAAAGTTTTGTCGCAGATAAATGATTGTGAAACATTTTGTCTTGCATGAAAACAGATTTTATTTCATGAACATTTCACATTATGTTGTGAAGTATCAGGCTCACTATAATTGTGGCAAACCTAGCCTGGAAGCATTGCAATTTTGTGATTATTATCTGCGTAGTCCTCTTAATGCAGACAGATTAGGTTTGTCCCAACTATGAGTCTAGAATTGCAGTATATACTATGTTACCCTAAAAGACTGAAATTGGAAGATGTCGAATTTCACCAGCGAATGTTTATATTTCATTGTTTCTTTCATTTGAGATATTAACATTTATTCATTTAAATAAATGATAATGCATTTTGAAAAATCAACACTTGATACCAAGGTACACTACTCAAAAAAATAAATCCAACTTTGATTACCACCTTTATACTTCCCTATAAAATCTCATACTAACTGTCCACCAGTCAACATTCACTGTACACACAAACAAAGAAATAAAATTCTCAGCCATAAGCATCCCTCTTACTTTCATGTCTTGCTAAGGAGATGAAATCCTTTACCTAGGTCACCGCCAACCACCTTTAAATCCGAAAAAGCTATTTACAACTTGTTTTGCAAAATGAGACTACTGTTGAGTGAAATGAATCTTTGCAGTTTGCAGACTGCAATTTATTAATACTGGCATTAAAAATTATTCACTTTCATTTATCGGTTAATTAGCCATTAATTTTCGTCTCTGTGATTAAAAACTTTCTCACATGTTTTTTTTTTTATATAAAAAATAACATAACATTAGTTCTGCGTCTGTTGAATCAAGAATGTATATTTATTTCTAACTTGAACAGAAATCTTGAGAAAAATTTCCTGGTTAGATTCTTAACAATCAGAAGACTAGCACTGTCACTATTTATGAAATTAGTTTTGTATCTGTTGCATAAAAAAAAGAAAGAAATTATGCTAAAAATTAAAAACGTATTTTCAAATTAATTTATTGAAAATCAGGCTACGATGGGCACATTGTCGGCAAAAACAGCATTTGCGTACCAAATTTTACGTTCTAGCCTTCACCATTTTTCCGGAATGCGCTACAAGCAATCAAACATCTTATTTTTTTATGTGTATAGAAGTTAGATTTCACTGTCACTTTGTGCGAGACATCAATATTTATTTATTTAAATAAAGAATACAACTTCAAAAAGCAAAACACGTTAATCCAAGGAACACCTTCCGAAAACAAACAAATTTATCTTTGTTTACCTATCTCTATTCTCCCCCATAAAATCTCATATAATCCCTGAAATCATTCACAGTACACACAAGCAACGAGACAAAATTCTCAACAATAAACATCCCTCTTCACTTTCGCGTCATCCTACGGGGACGAAATCCCTCACCTCAACCGCCCTCCCCCTCCCTCACCCCCTCCAAATCCCAGTGGGAGGACTGGGCGAGAGGAAACTGTGTGAGGGTGGGCGTTGATCCCCTGCCAACTGATGCGGAAAGCAAAGAATCTCATGCAATATACAGGAACAGAAAAGGGAACAGGCAGATGGGAACCAAAAAAGGGATTGCGTGTGTCTGTACTGTTCAAATAAGTTAAAGGCAATCCGGGATTTATTTTATCAATAACACCCACCGAACAGTTAATCTGTAGATTATCCGTACAGTCAATGGTCATATTTAAATTTAGAGATATACTACAATCGCTGATATCTCTCACATGCCTCTCTTAAAAATCTTGAATTTAAATGTCAGTAATTAAATACTTTTTATAGAAATATGACAATGTTTCTTAACTTAAAAAATCAAGGAAAAGCAAAACAGTCATAAAAATGGAGAAATCAAACGAACGGTTTTTATTTTATTTCATTTATTTATTTTATTTTATTTATTTACTTATTTAATTAATTATTTTGAGAGAGAGAGAGAAAGAGGAAGAGTTATTTTATTATTAACGAAGAGTTTTCTAATTTAAGTTGTGTTTTAGGATTTACCTTACTAATACCACCCACGGAACAGTTAATCTGGAGATTATCCGTGTAGTAAATGGTCGTATTTGAATTAATAGATATGCCAAAGTTGATGATGTCCTTAACACATTCCTAAAGTTTAAAATTTTTAAATTTCAATGTCGTTATTCAAATAATAATAAACGAAACAGGCTATTACTTTATTATTTCATGATCAAGGAAAAGCAAACTAATAATTATGGTGAAATCAAATGAACAACTGTTAGTTTCAAAGAGATATTAATAGTTTTACACGAAAATTTTTTGCTTTTTAGCTTTAAGTTGTGTTCCAGGAGTTACCTCACCAATAACACCCACGGGACACTTAATCTGGATCCGTAGGGTCGTATTTGAATTTATAGGTATATCCATAGCTGCCAACCTTTGATAATAAATTTTTGATTATTAGCTGTACCTTTCAGCCGTTCGGCATGTCTTTTTGAAGTAACATGCTTGCGGCAATGATCACGATCACCATGTTCCACTTAAAAATCGCTATTGCAAATAGTACATCTTACATAAACCGACTTTAAAGATGAAAAAAGGAATGGCAAAGTGCTTTCATATTCTTCACGATAATTTTTGGCAGTTTTTCCGCTTTTTTGCGAAGGACCCATAAACTGCATGAAAACCAAACCGGCAGCACACGTGTAGAAGTTTGATTTTCTGAACTTAACAGTTCAGTTTTCATGCTGTTTTTTTTTTTTTTTTCATTCTTAGAATTATAAATAAAAAAAATAAATAAAAAATATAAAAAAAGTAAATAAATAATAAAAGTTAAAAATTGAAAACAGAAAATCGTAGTTTTTGGACTCGCTTTCGTAGCGTCTTTCTAGTTAGTTTAAAGCTGTAATTCGTAGAAACAACGATTTTTTCGTAGCAGTTGGCAGCTCTGTACGTACATCGCTGACATCCTTCGCACTCTCTTGAATTTGAAAATTTTGGAATTTCATTGTCATTAATTAAATGATATTTATTGAAATATGGCAATACTTTTCAACTTAACGATAAAGTGAAGATGGAAAACAAACATAAAGATATCAAATGAACACCTTTTTTTTCCTTTGGCATTTTTTTTATTTTATTAGAACATTTTACTCTTACCAAACTCTAAGTACTCTTCCTGTATTGACCTTATTAGTAACAACGGCGAAGCAGTTTATCTGGAGATTAACCGTATGGTCAATGGTCGATTTCGAATTTATAAATATTGTACCACGATCACCGACTTTCCACACTCTTTATTTTTTTTAAATTTAGATCTACATTGTCATTAAAATATACATATGTATTTGTAGAAATATGATATTGCTTTTTAACTTAACGATCAAAAGAGAGCGAAAACTAACCATAAGATGGGAAAATCAAATAAACACCGGTTATTTATTTCTTGAACATTTTTATTTATTTTCTTTGAACGACATTTTTGCTCTTACCCAACTTCAATATGCATTCCAGGATTTATCTTATGAATAATATTGGCGAGTTGCTGATAAGACAAATCCTGGTCACCACAAAAGAACACAAAATAACCCACAATTCAAACATTTCGGAGAGCTTTGTTTCGTGTTTTGATACACGTATCAGTATTACAGCAAAAAGAGGCAAAAAGACGTAACAAGATTAAATGAATAGTTGCTGTTAATTACTATGATATTGTAGTTTTACAAATACGTTGTATTGTTTTAAAATTTATAACGAAATAGGTCATTTCAATAGGGAAAATACGGAGTGCTTATTATTAAGTCTTGCAATGATCAGGATTTTTTTTATAAACTAAATTACATAAGATTTAAACTTAGTTCTTCTTTCATTTTGATCCTTATCTCATCAACTTGTTTCCCCAATTAGTACAATATAAATTAAAGAGATTTAGATGGCCCTGACATCGAAAACTGAAAACGTTTTCTATGAAAGAAAACACTCAGTGCATTCTTTTACCTGTAGGTTTCTGTGAATGACAAAGCATTGGTCCACAACCCCCAATATTGATGTATTGAATGAAATAATAATGGATGCGATATCTCGGGTTGCAACTGATGATATTTTGCATCCATGTAAAGACTAATTACCAAACCCTCACCCTCAAATGGCAAGTTCTGGCAGCGCTAGTGCCAGGCGGGAAAATGAAAATTGTCTAAATCTTCTTAGAACTGAAAAAGACGCACACGTAGAAATATACTAACGAGACAATGATCAAAATAAAGAACAATTGAGGCAGTGAGAAGACAAAGAATGTAAGTGGACATTTTCAAGTTTTGAGTAAAACGCGTTTAAAGGTAACGTCCCAGGTAGTTTAGATTTTGTTAGTGTCTAATGTGATTGAATTTTGTTTGTCTCAGAATTTTGTTTGTATCTAATGTGAATTTTTCTTTTACTCGTAAAGTAATCCTTTAAAACAAGATAATTGGCGTTTCAATATCTAATAATCCGTGCAAAAATCAAAATATTAACTGTGCATAAATAAGATATATAAAGGTTCATATTTATAAAAATCAAGAGTCGAAGTAAAATTTCTGCGTTAAAGTGAAAATATGTATACATACACTTGCCACTCTCGTAACAATAAATTGAGCGAATTATAACTTTTTTTTCCACCATTTGATTCGTTTATTTATTAGTAGATGTAGTAGGGTAGAAAGGGGCAGGTTTACGCAGTTCCCTACGCACGCCCTATTTTCAAAACGAATTATAACTGGAGAGTCAACTGTCATAACAGATTGATGCTGCTCCCTAGCAAATATTCTCACAAGTTTTTGAGTAGCAGTCGAGCTTCGGTCCAGCATGCAGAAAGAAAAAACTGTTTTTTACCAAGTTGTGTAAATTTTGAGTTAAACGTTTTGAAGCTTATTGTGAATAAATAATACTTAGTTAAGAAAGAACAAATATATAAAAATTAGTAGAATTTTATCCTTTTTTTTTTGAGAATTGTATTTGTATGAACTGAAATGTTATTACATTTTTTTGCACGTTAAAAACAAATCCAAACTTGGCATCGGTGCAAGTTTACGCGTTGATGTTTGAGCATCTTTACGCACGTTCTTACTGTATCTTACTTGAACGTGCCTCTGACACTTTTTTCGCACCAAACTGTCTCAAACCTTTTTTAGTATTTACCGGCTGTTTAGTTTTGAAAATTACCATTTAATTTTTAATTAAGAAACACATTCGTATCTTATAATTTACAATCATATAGTGTTGTCTTCATGCCCCTTCAGCTTTAACTTAATACATTATTCAGTCTGTAATAAATTTGCTTTATTTTAACGATGGTAAGACATTATGTTCAAAACACTGGCAGAACCACGTTAGGTGGCAAAATAAATATGCGTAAAAGTGCCCCGTGTCCGGGACACGTTTACGCAACCGACTTGAATTCAAAAATATTTTTTTTAACGGTTAAAAGCACAAACTGAGCAACAACTGAATGTACGAATTTTGACTCCATTAACTGCTTCATAAAACCGCAATATTTAAAACTTCCTAAGTTAAAACAAAAAAAAAATTAGAAAATTCATTGAAAAAAATCCGTGATAAGCGTGCCCCGATCTACCCTATTGTTTTTTATATAGTCCTTTCATCTTTGGATATGCAAAACTTATTACAATTATTACTTATTTTTAAACTTATATGTGTAAAAGTTATACATGCATATGTGCGCGTGCATGCTATTTAATATCGTTTATGTTTTTCTTTTCTTTTCTTTTCTTTTCCTTTTCGTGTACATTCCTTATTATAAGTATTGTATGCAGCGAGGAATAGAATTCAACCTTCCTTTCATTAAATTCGTCCCATCCTCAATCATGTGGTTCCTTTTCCCAAATTCATCCCGGAGTTGGAAACGAATCTCCATCTCCCTCCTGGACCCACTCTCTTGCAAGTTTCTTCTGCACCCAGAGAAAATTTTCTGGTTCAGTGCCGAAGAACATCTCCGAAAAAGCTCCGCCGGGAAGAAGCGACTGTCAAACAACTTCTCCGCCTTTTTTTCTTTTTTTTTCATCTATTCCTCTTGAGGCACAAAATGCCCTCGTTCAATGAGCAGCCCCTTTTCAATGTATTGAGAAACAGAGAATTTCGTGTATTTTCCGATAAAAGTTGGAAAAGGTTCTGAGAGCTTGATGTCGACGATTTCCGTTTTCTCTCTTTAGGAACCATGAATATTATAGCAGTCCTATCTGCAGATGCAAGGTTATGCTGCCTAATATTCTCATACTTTATACAGTGCTGGCCAAATTATTAGACTAAGACTGTTTTAAAAGCAAATTCTTCATATTGATTACATAACTATAGACACATTAACGAACAGTGAAATAATTATCTAAAATTTAGTATGCATTCCCTTGTTCTTGATGAGCATTTTAAGTCTTTTTGGTATACTTTTCACAAGGTTTACACCATTTTTTAACTTTTTAAAATATGAGGTAAAAAATAGTTTATACTCACTATTATATATACTCACATACACATACTCACTAATTACCTAAAACTAACTTTAAATATAACAGAACACACTAATAAAAGGAGCTAGTGAACTGTTTAAGCTGATTGAGATTATGTTCCTGGTAGGTAGATAAACAAAGAACATAAACAAAGCAGACAGTGCTACCACCTGCAAACATTGAATTATGCTAAAATAACGTAATAATCAATGAACATTATGTACTGTACAAATTTATTTGTACTTTAGTACAAACTGTATTTTAGTACAAATAGTGTACAAAAAACAAAAGAAAACTCTTTAGTCTAATAATTTGACTAGCAATGTATTTATGAGGAGATATAGTTATTGCTATAAAAATTAATTTTCTTAAATAAACGTATCATCGGTTATTGCGCAATCACGAATTGCTTATTATCATCACTTGACCATAGTTGATGTTGCTCTGATTTTTCCGATTACCATGGCGATGGTTGTTTTTAATGTTTATTCAGAGAACGAAGTTTTCGCCGTCATAGTTAAAAATTGTTTGCGGTTTCACTTTATTCGTATCTTTCTCAGGGCTTAACTCAAGCAAACTTTATACTAAAAAAAATGTGCTTTTTGTGTAAAATTACGTTTTTTTAGGAAAAAGCACCTATACAGATATACTTAAACAGCAAAACTTCATCTAAATACAAAATGTCCAGATTACTGACTCCCGTCATTCAAGTTTGATTAGAAATAAAAATCCATAATGCTATAACATGTAAATAATCTTTGTGATAAGTGCGTTGGTGGATAGCGGCCATAAAATCCTTATTTTTACTACCGCGTCTTAATCACCGGTCATTGTATGACTGGTGCAAATTTCTTGGCCATTTCCATTCCATTCTATTTGTTGAGAAAAGAAACCAAACGAGTAGGGTCCTGTCACAATTCATGATTGCGAAAAACATAATTTGAATTCAAGACGTCAAAATTCAAATGAATGCTGGATGGTTTTTCTGAAGGGTTTTTCCTTCTTCAATATAAAAACTGAAATCATAACAATGCATATCTATATAATATTTTACTTTAATTATTTATACGTTCTGGAGTTTGTTAATTTGAAAAAAAAGAAACGTATTTCCTCCTTTTTAGTCAATGCTACCTCGAGGCTGGTTGACAGGAAACTAATTTCAACCTCCTAATTCAGATATGAATTTTATTGTGCTATTAGTAAAAAATATGTAGTATCAGTCAAGGTAAATGGAAACGATTTACCCTAACTCCTAATCGTCTCACCAAAATAAAAATGTCGGAACAAGTTCGAAGACAAAAATTTGAAAGTGTAGGGACTAAATTCCCGGAATTTTTCACTCTTACAAAAGTTGAGAAAGCAGTAACGTTTCATATGAATTTATAAATTGTCAACAGCAATCAATTTTTTTCCTTTAGAGTAATCTATTTTCAATGAAAACAAACCATTGCGCATGAAAGAAAAACAATCTACCAAATTTTGTTAAGTAGATTTCATTGCAGTTTTTGTGCGGAATAGAATAGGTTCCCACTTGAATCATATCAGGACCTAACATTTCACGTAAACTTGTTTGTGCATTACAATAGATTTTTTTTTCCAAAGAAAGAGACTCCTAACTTGGAACAAATTGTGACGCCTGGAGGAATTTGAATTTGAAAAAAATGTAAAAAAAAAAAAAAATACGAAAGATATTAGAACTTTTGATTTGCAGCGGTTTTTTTCCCCCTTAATGTCCAGGTTAAATTTGCTCTCAACTGCAATAAATCCTTGTGTTTGAAAGGGGTTAAAATTTCAAAAGCAAGTCAATTTTTAATGCTGTGAAAATTTATTTTTTATTCCCAGCACAAATAACGTCAAAATTGTCTGCGATTTTTTTTTTAACTTTTTACTTCATTAATTTTTGTTCTTTGTTTATTTTTTGAATAAAATCTGTGATAATATTATCAGATATAGGTTATTACGATAGAGACACACATATTTTCAAATAAACAACTTGCACAGTTCAAAATTTCCATTTTCCAGTTTATAAATCTCTACGAACTAAAAAATTCTTTGTTAAAGCATAGACTATCTTAAACATCCAACAGCAGTGAACTAAAAGACCTAAGTACTGCTTCATAAACGAACTTAAAGAGCTACTGAAAATTTTTGATGAATTGCTCGCCGGAAGAGAGGGCCTAAGTGAAAAACGTGGAAAAGTCACGCACCCCTTTTGATTCGGCTCTCGAAGCGGTGACGGAAATTGCCCGGAGAATATCTAGTGTGCCATCAGCACCGGCAGGGAGTGGCACGCTTTCGGCTCTTGCAATTCATAAACGAAAATGAAATAAACTTGTCACTTGTCAGAGGAACACGCTCAAACCGAGCTCTGAAGAAATAGATCTTCTGGTTACTTATGCACCGTATGTGTCTGACGTACCAAGACGAGCTGGTGTAATGCTATTTCTCTATATACATATAGTACTGTCAATTTCTCTCTACACATACACCCAATATATTTTAGAATAAATCTTTACTAATAAATAAAGCTGAAAGTCTCTCTGTCTGAATCTCTGTCTGTCAGGATCTCTGTGACGCGCACAGCGCCTAGACCGTTTGACCGATTTTCATGAAATTAGTTTGTAGCATGGGGATGTGCACCTCAAAGTGATTTTTCGAAAATTCGGTTTTGTCCATTTTCTATTCCAATTTTAAGCCTATTTTACCGAGCAAATTATCATAACGTGGACAATTGAATTACCAAATTATCATAACGTGGAACAGTGACATGGATGAGCGAATTGGTGAGAAATTCATCATCCATTATTTGTAAATATACAGGCTAACTAAGTGACCTTTTAATTTTTTACTACGGGCGAAGGCGTGCGGGTACTACTAGTAAATAAATAAATGTCAAGCAATGGGGGCGGTGTATTCCCAGAAATATAAATCTACATTAATGCTAAGTGTAAGGAAACTTAATTTCGTTTTTAATCCTAATTATATCTATGAATGTAACTTGAATAAATATAAATTATACGGGAAGGTTCTTAACTGACGATCTGCGGTGCGTCTCATATGCTACAAGCGGTGCTTCCAAGATAACTTTTTTTGAGCAATCACGATTGCTTATTGTTCTCATTTGACCGTTTTTGGTGTCCGTGCCTTTTTCAACTTGAACCAAAAGCCTCTGCAGCACCACCACCCACCGTCCTCTGCTGGCGGCGCGGCGCGGCTGCTCCGGTTTTGAGCTATTCGCTTCTCCTGGTCGGAGACGTCCATGTCCTACACACACGCACGTTCACACACATACACACACACGACTTCACACATACACTCACACACGCCTACGTGCATACACACAGGTCTACGCACACACACAACTATGCACACGTAAGTTAGTGTCACCTCAACAGTTGACACTAACAAGACACAAGCTATTATACAGCTTGAGGATTTTGTATTTTCCAGGGAGGAGGTTTTATTTCATTTGAAAAAGATTAAAGCAACTAAAGCTCCGGGACCAGATAATATTTATCCAAAAATTTTAGTTGAATGTGCAGAGGAATTAGTGGATGTTATTTTGAATATTTTCAATGCTTCTTATAACTCGGGGACGGTGCCAGAGGACTGGAAGCTGGCTAACATAACGCCACTCTTCAAGAAGGGGTCTAAAGGTCTTGCTGGGAATTATAGACCTGTAAGTTTGACTTCGGTGATTTGTAAGATTTTCGAAACTTTGATCAAAATTAAGATCATGATGTTCTTAGAGACTAATAGTCTGTTGACTAGTTTGCAGTATGGTTTCAGGAAAGGTAAATCCTGTACTACTAATTTATTGCATTTCTACGACAAGGTTACCTCAGCTTTAGATGACAAAAAATGTGTGGATGTTGTTTATATTAACTTTCAAAAAGCTTTTGACAAGGTACCGCATGTTGCTCTTCTCAGCAAGTTAGCTGACATTGGAATAGGAGGAAAAACTTTACTTTGGGTTAGAAATTGGCTTACTGGTAGGAAGCAAAGAGTAGTTGTGAGAGGAAATCATTCTAATTGGAGTGATGTTTTAAGTGGGGTTCCTCAGGGATCAGTTTTAGGGCCTCTTTTGTTTATTATATTTATGAATGACATCAATGAAAATATTTCTGGAAGCATGAATTGTTTTGCTGACGATGTAAAAGTTATGGGGATTGTCGAAAATGAAGAACAAGTAAAACAGCTGCAAGAGGATTTAGATCATATTACTAAGTGGGCAGATAAATGGGGTATGGCAGTTAATGTAGGGAAATGTCAAGTGCTACACTTAGGTCATGGAAATAAGCGTATGAGATATCATTTACAGGGTTCAGTCATAAATCAGGCAGAAAATGTTATGGATCTGGGTGTCCTTATAAATCAGGACTTCAAGTTTAGTCAACAGTGCAGTATTGCTAGTAACAAAGCCAACAAAATGCTTGGGTTCATCAAGAGATCTATTTCAAACAAATCTAAGAAAGTTCTTCTGCCTTTATATAGGAGTTTAGTAAGACCTCATTTGGAGTATGCTGTTCAGTTTTGGTCGCCTTATCTGAAGAAAGATATTTTCGTATTGGAAAGGGTTCAAAGAAGGGTAACTAAATTAGTAAGGGGACTCTCAGATTTAGATTATGATACCAGACTTAATAGGCTTAACATGTATAGCCTGGAGCAAAGGAGAGTCAGAGGGGACATGATTCAGTTATTTAAATTTATCAAAATGAAAGATGTAAATGGATTAAATTTTTGCGGGGAAAGCAGGACAAGGGGTCATTCTTTTAAGCTATTTAAATCTCAGGCTAACTTGGAAATCAGGAAAAACTACTACTTTAGCAGGGTCGTGGGCACTTGGAATAGCTTACCGGAAGAGGCGGTAATGAGCAAGGGAGTGGATAGCTTTAAGAGGGCCATTGATCTTCATTGGGGACTAATTAATTGACTAGGACCAGCCTAGCTGGGCCCAGAGCCTGTTGCTGGTCGTCACATTTGTATTTGTATATTTGTATTTGTAACCGCCCAGGAGGAGAGGCAGGCTTGTGGGAGACAGGAGCCGTTTCTAGAAACAATAACTCCAATGAGTAGGATCCTGTCTCAGTTCGTGCGTGCGAAAAACATAATTTGGATTCAAAATTTCAGAATTCAAATTAATTTTCTTTATTTTTTTTATTTTTTTTTATTTATTTTTTATTTTTATTTTTTTATTTTATTTTATTTTATTTTTTTTTTTTTCATTTTATTTGGCGCAGTATACGCGACTAAAGTTTTTGCTCAAAAAATAAATAAATAAATAAATAAAACCAAGTTTATTTATTTATTTTGCGTAGGATTTTTTTTTTTTTTTTGGAAATGTAGCCCATACTGTTTTTGCACCAAAAAATTGGTGGAAAAAAATGCAGAAAACAAGAGATCATTTTTAATGATTTTAAAAATATTATCGTGATGATAATATGCCCATGTGCCTCCCTCCTTCCTCCAAAATGGTCATGCTTTTAAAATTTTCCCCTCTCCAGCCCCTCAAAAAAAATATTAATGGTTAATATTACCCTCCCTTCCCCTTCAAATAACAATAATAGCTATAAAATGTCGAAAGCTGAAAATAAAAGAGGAAGGGGGGGGGGGGCACTATCTCCAAAAAGTGGTGGGTAATGGGGGGGGGGGACTTCGGCCATATTTGGATTCAGGGGGTCATACCACATGAGAATCAGAAGAAGTGGTGTCAGAAGTAAGAAGCATTTTGAGAGTTGAGAGTAGACAGAGGGGTTTTTTTTTTTTTTTTTTTCAGTACGGTGAATTAGAATTTTAGATACTGGTTTCCAAACTTAATATGAAGGTACATTACCTTCTCGTACATATTGATTCCTACTGTAAATGACATTTTTCACAATAATTTTCACATTAAAACACACCAAAATAAAACACTACCTATGCTTGTTGCTCACTCATGCGAGTTCAGCGGATGGTAATACGGTCCAATAAATGATCTACCGATTATCCACGTGTTTGCCTTCAATGAATAGCCACCCCCTTCCATTGACTTTTAAATTCCCCCTCGTTACTCAAATCTCCCCCGCCTGATTATACGCTTCCGTGTTTGAGACTCTTATTCCATTTTTTTTTTGCCTTTGCCTCCGTTATTCAGTTTAAGCTGAGTCAGAATCCGGTCCCCAAATAGTGTCCGGTTCAGGAATTGGGCAGCAGGGACGACACGTCGTTGGGAGTCTGAATCACAGCATTACACCCTCTTCATCATCCCCTCCAGAATGACTTGGGACGGGGTTGTAGCACTCTGTGTGCAAAACAGTGCAGTTGCGATCGACAAGTTCAACTTACCACATTCAGAGTGCTCAAGAACATTCAGGGTTCATTCGGTGAATTAGAATATCTACGTTCCAGGACCCCCCCCCCCCTTTCCAGGTGTGGGGTGGCAAATTTTATTTAGTGATGCAAAAAAAAAAAAAAAAAAAAACCTTCAGTGTTTAGAAATTAAAATAGTAATGATAAATGGAAATAAAATTTGGTATTATTGCGTCAAGGATCCTACTAAAGCCAATTCTAAAAACAGAAAAAAAAACTCTACCATAAAATTATCTTTAAAGATTGAAAAATCCATTACCGTCAATAATAAAAACGTATTATTACCAGATTTGATAAGTTCAAAAACATTATCAAAAATTCCATATTTACTTCAATGGAAAGGAGAAAGATCAATCATCACATTCTGGGCACTAATAAATCGTTATTTTCTGGAGAGGGGGTGGTCACTCCACTCCTGCCTGCAGTTCATTCAATATATGCGCAGCATATGCAGCACAGGATTTCATGTCCTCCACAGTCCTGATAGTGCCCAATCGTCCCATCAGTCCTGATAGTGCCAGTCAATGCCTCATTGAGCTACCTTTTACTTTTCTCGCGTTGTCAAACCACTGACCGTACACAGTGACATTTTTCTTTTTGAATTTGTCATCTACATAAATCGAGCTTTCTAGAGTCTATTAATAGCTTTTTGATGATAGTAACTACAGTGAACCACGAAGAAACGAAGTATACTGTAAAATAAGATCAGGCAATTTTGACAGGATTATTGTTCTAACTGTTGCTACACGTTTTCCTGCTGACAGCAAACTGCATGTTGAAAACGTTTTATCATCAGTTTGGCTTTCTCATGACGATAAAATCACAAGCTAATCTAGAGAATTTTTGCTTCCCTGCATAGAAAAATGAGGGGTTGGCCTTATAGATCTGCATGGTCTTATTCGGCGCTCCCACTTTAGAATATAAGTGATGAAAAGTATTCCTTCTGTGAAATTTTAAAAGAAAATGTAACCTTAAAATACTGACTGGGAGCATTCAATATTGTGTGTTATTTTGATTACTTAATTAAGTCTTCCAAAATGTACGTTTGATACTGCTTTTAGCGGAAAAAAATTCATTAAAAACCCATGGCAAACTTCAGTTCAAAAAAAATATGAATAGATAAATAAACTGGCAACTTCATTTTAATTTATACTATTTCTAATTTTTTGAACAAATATATCACTACGGAAATTACAACTAAGGAATCATAGCTGATAAAGGAAAATATATGGACCGCCGAAATATGTTTTAAATTTAAAAAAATGCTAAAATACAGAAGAGAGATTTAAAATATTGTAATGAATAGTCGCACCAGTAATCGCACAGTATTGTAAGTAATAGTCGCACCAGTAGTCGCACCAGTAAATAGTCGCACCATAACCATTCAAACAGTACCAACTGTTTGAATGGGAAAAACAAAAGCAAAACCAAAGCTTAAAGACAGATACAGGAATCATGATATCTTTATGTTTTCTTTATAATTACTAATGATAAAGCTGAATGTCCCTCTGTCTGTCCGGATGTCTGTCAGGATCTCTGTGACGCGCATAGCGCCTAGACCGTTCGGCCGATTTTCATGAAATTTGGCACAAAGTTAGTTTGTGGCGTGAGGGTGTGCACCTCGAAGCGATTTTTCGAAAATTCAATGTGGTTCTTTTTCTATTCGAATTTTAAGAACAAAATTTTCATAAGATGGACGAGTAAATTACGAAATTATCATAGCGTGGAACCGTAACATGGGCACAAGCCAATTGGCGAGATACGAAATTATTATAACGTAGAACCGTAACATGGGTACAAGCCAATTGGCGAGAAAATTCATCATACATTATTTGTAAATATACAAGCGAACCAAAAGACCTTTCAATTTTTCTATTACGGGCAAAGCCATACGGGTACCACTAGTTTAAAACGTTTAAAAAAAATTATAATAAAGTGAAAAAAAAAAGACGTCACTGCAAATCCCCACACCAGACTTTTTTTTTTTTTTTTTTTTTTGCTGCTGCGGTTGCAGATAGTTGTATTTCAAACAAATTTCACCTTGGAGAATGAAAGCAGTCAAACGGTTTTGGAACAGAAAAACTATGAGAAGATTTTCACCAACATTTTATTAATAATCATAAAATAAATGAAAGAAAAAAATGACACACAGCCAAGACGAAGAAATTGGGATTGCCGAACCTTTTCCCTTCATTTTACGTCACCAAATGAAGACTAGATCTACGTTTTTGAAATTTTGATTTCAATAGAATTCCAAGGGGAAGATTTTCCAAACTCTATCCCTTTCCCTAACGTCATCAAAGATAGCCCATGATTGCGTAATTAGGGCTTCAATTTCTAAAACATTCTCCTGAATCTCACTTCGCTTTAATACCGCTAAAGATTGTCTATAATTTCGTTTTCAAGACTTCAATTTCATCCTGTCAAAAAAAAAAAAAAAAACATATTTTGACAACACTACAAATTGAAAGCTACACTGAAAGTGTCATTGCGTATGACAAATGGAAATAAAATACATATCATTCCGAAAAATGTAGTGTCAATAATATTTTTAGAATAAAATATTTTCTAATGGGTTGCATGACTTATGGACATTTTTTCATATTTTTAAAATGCTTGATTATCTGTTTTATCTTTCAATGATCTGAAGCGAACTTTTGTTTGCTGTTGATAAACTTTAAACAATACAGGATTATGACAGGCAGTAAGATTTAGACAAATATCTCAATTACTAAATGTTAAATTAGCAACACTATTAATTCGAAATGAATGCTCAGGGAGCATAATTAGCAATTTTTATGGAGATGGAATATTATTTTCTTCTTTTATTAAATTTGCCGCCGTGCAGAATGTAGTAAATTAGACTATTCTTTAGTCTTTATTATTTATTAGTTGACATAATAAATACGTGAATATGATTATTTTTACGTTTTTACCTTGCTTATTCAAAATTTTAGTTCTAATTCATACAGAAGTTTTTTTTTTTTTTTTTTTCAAATTACAAATTTAAAATACGTCTTTTTTCTTAGTTTAAGCGCATTATTACTTCATTGAGCAAATAACTCAATTACTAAATTTTAAATAAGTAATACTGCTATTTCGAAATGAACGTTGGGATGCATAGCCATCAACTTTTCAGAAGATTTAGAAGGATATTCTACTTTTATAATTTTTTGGCACTGTGCGAAACGTTTTTATCTTGCTTATTTATAATCTAAATTCAGATTCACAGAGAAGTTATTTTTGAAATTATGAGCCTATTTGATATCTTATCCTTGAACATTGAGTGCATTATTTTGTTATTTAGCAATAAAGGTTGTTTATTGCCGTCACTTTGCTAAAACCCTGACGTTTGTCTCAGTATCTATTGCCTTAGCGATTCATTGAGAGCAAGCAGTACGATCCATTTATATATATATATATATACTAGCAGTACCCGCACAGCGATGCCCGTGCTAAAAATTTAGTGGAAGTCCGTTGATTTAAAAAAAAAAATGACGTCCCCTCCCCATCTGATGTGAAATGATCGTTTTCATTTGTATAAAATGCGTACACACCATATCAAAAAAAAAAAAAAAAAAAAACTATTTAAGTTTTTTTGGAATTTAAAACTTTTCGTCAAATCATTAAATTCGATTTACAGTTGCTTTAAAACTCTATTTAGCGAGTGAAGCGGTTTTTACTGCAATTTAAAATATTTTGCCAAATAAACAAAAAAAGACATCAAATAATATCTTTCAAATGTAAAAATAATTTCGCAGCTCTATTGTTTATCGCCAAACTTGCCCAGCAACCACGCTATCATAATCCATCCGTCTAACAAAAAAAAAAAAAAAATCCCGTGGAGCATTCAAAAATCATCGTCAGAAAAAAAGAAGAAAATGTCGTACATTTCACTTGGATAAAAACAAATCAAAAGTTTCTCTTCTTTCAAAAGAAATCGCCAAAACAATAAATTACATTAACGGTTGCCTTAAAACAATAATCCTAGACTGAACTGCTCAGCGCCTAACGTGCCAAGCGATCACGCTACCGGAACACAGCCCTTTTGTGAGTGAAGCGATATTTCGATAATTGGGAATCTGGCACGGTCGTCTCATTTTTGGCGTAAATAATTTTATTTTGGTAACCCTGCTAATTTAAAGTAACCCTACTGTTTGACCATCGATTACATGGAAAGGCGGAATAATCCGGTTTATAGGCGGAAATGGACGTATCTATTCGCAACTCCAACGAACTATAGGGGGCACTGCAGTCACTGTCTAATGGCCGACTTAAAAACTAAAACAAACGCATGTGGTAACGAAGAAAATGCTAAAAGTGTTGTGAATTTTGTTCGAATGTATGATATTTTTCGCCTTATTCAGTTGAAAAGATTTTTCAAAGTCTTTTGGTTATTCTGACCCATATAGAAAAAGATTTGAAACCAAAAAGTTTTACGAAAGTAAACAATTAATGCAGAACACACAGTAAGTTGTTCTGAAGCAGCCATTTTCACAATGTTGAATTCGGAATTCATAAATTTTTGGTTCTCTTCGAACGGCATTTTCATTTTGTACCGTTTTTTCTATACATTAGTACATATTCAGTTCAGTTTCGTGACATTTCCGGCATTTGTTGACATTTTTGTCACATAGTGCACATACGTGGCAGACTGTGAAGAGTAACGTTTAACACTAGATAATTTAAGATAAATAAATACCTTTGTGCTGAATAGTAAAGTCAGACCAAACAACGTAAGTAGAAGCACAAATTTGTAAATTACAGCAGACACGTGTTTCGGCGTTACAGGGAACGCCTTTTTCAATGCAAAAAATAATGAGCTTATGGATGAAAAGACATCCGACAAAAGCCAAGAGCAGATAAGCATGCAGCTTAAAAGATAAAAACAGCGGATTAGCCAAACACCAATGACAAAGTTATAAACCGATCAGGAACCAATAGGAATGCAAGCAAAGGCTAGGAGCTTTCTCTTAGGTACGACCCAGAAAGAAAGAATTCAATTGGACAAGGATTAAGCCGAAGCTTCAACAAAAGGAAAAGAAATTGTCAGTAACCGTGAACCGCAAGAAAGGAAAAGCAGAATGGAAAACCATGAAATAAAATAAACAGAAACAAAAAATATTCGAAAAAAGGAAAAATAAAGATAAATAGAAGAAAATTGGGGGGGGGGGGGGGTGTCAATCAAGACAAAAAGGTAAAAATAAACAAAGGAAGATAGATAAAAAAAAAAAGGGGGGGGGAATGGGGAAAGGACAGTATTAAAGATATGGGAGCCAAATGTTAGAAAAATATGGAACTGCACTAAGATCGTTAACTAAGTTAGAACCGTTCCTCAAAATATGAAAGGATTCCCAAAAGTCAAGATCTGATGAATTGGGGCATTTTTGGATAATCTGATAAGAGTTAAAATCAAAAGAGTGATTCGAATCCCAACAATGTTGAGCAATACTAGACTTATTTAATTGTTGTTTTTTCACATAATTTTGATGCTCTTTCAAGCGAATTTAAAGCGGCGTGCTTTAAAAATTCGCTTGAAAGAGCATCAAAATTATGTGAAAAAACAACAATTAAATAAGTCTAGTATTGCTCAACATTGTTGGGATTCGAATCACTCTTTTGATTTTAACTCTTATCAGATTATCCAAAAATGCCCCAATTCATCAGATCTTGACTTTTGGGAATCCTTTCATATTTTGAGGAACGGTTCTAACTTAGTTAACGATCTTAGTGCAGTTCCATATTTTTCTAACATTTGGCTCCCATATCTTTAATACTGTCCTTTCCCCATTCCCCCCCCCCCCTTTTTTTTTTTTTTTTTTTTTTTTTTTTTATCTATCTTCCTTTGTTTATTTTTACCTTTTTGTCTTGATTGACACCCCCCCCCCCCCCCCCCAATTTTCTTCTATTTATCTTTATTTTTCCTTTTTTCGAATATTTTTTGTTTCTGTTTATTTTATTTCATGGTTTTCCATTCTGCTTTTCCTTTCTTGCGGTTCACGGTTACTGACAATTTCTTTTCCTTTTGTTGAAGCTTCGGCTTAATCCTTGTCCAATTGAATTCTTTCTTTCTGGGTCGTACCTAAGAGAAAGCTCCTAGCCTTTGCTTGCATTCCTATTGGTTCCTGATCGGTTTATAACTTTGTCATTGGTGTTTGGCTAATCCGCTGTTTTTATCTTTTAAGCTGCATGCTTATCTGCTCTTGGCTTTTGTCGGATGTCTTTTCATCCATAAGCTCATTATTTTTTGCATTGAAAAAGGCGTTCCCTGTAACGCCGAAACACGTGTCTGCTGTAATTTACAAATTTGTGCTTCTACTTACGTTGTTTGGTCTGACTTTACTAGATAATTTATTTCTATGACTATATGATTGGATATCCAAAGAAATCATGCATTTAATTCATTCGTCATGGAAATGATTGACCTGATATGCGAAATCTGGTCAAGATACATTATTCTTTCACACAATTTTAAAACCATAACCCTATAAACAGATTTTTGGCGAACTTTTATTTTTTATTGTTCAAATTCTTGACGTTCTTTCTGGATTTTTCAATCTGTTCTGCGATAAATATTTTCAAGAAAATTTATTTGCATACTGTCTATTTCAGTAGGATACTGTAGTAACAAAGGTTATTTAAATCATTTATGTGGAATTAGGTTAAGGAAAAGTGTCCAGTCAATGTTGTTAAGTTCGTTTTTTTTTTTTTCATCGAATTGAAAAACTGATATTTATTCAAATTCACTCAGAACAAAATAAATAAAATGTGTACTCACAGTTTATATATGGTGGTAGTTTTCTTTTCAGTTGATTAACCATTATTTCTTTTTACTTATCGAATTCTGTAATCTTACTACCATTTTATTCCACTCATGATAAAAATTAAAAATGGTTTAACTAAAAACGCGAAATCTCGCCAAGGCTACTTTGCTCGCACAATACCAAAACTATAACCCTAAACAAATTTGGCGAAACCTTTCAGCTGAGAATAAAAGGAATAAAGTAAATTCTTTCTCGGTTAAACATTTTTCATTTTGTTCTACAATAGTAAATTCAAGAAAATATTTTGCATACGGTCCATTCCAACTAAATGCTGCTGTAAAATATGATTAGTTAAATTAATTTAAGATTAAAAAAAACTCATATTCTTACAAATTCATACAAAACAATAAATTTTTTTACCTTGTATAACGTTATCCAAGTTTGTTAATCCAGAATACTACTAAGGGACGAATTAATTTCTGTAACTGAAAGCAAACTAAGACACATCGATTGCGTTAATAAATACTCAGAACAAACTGCCTGTGTTTACGTCAACAGACACACGTGGAACGCAACGTGGCAATGTTTTAGTTCCATCGGCAGTTTTGTAAATCACCGCAAGGTAGCGTATTCGAGCGCTGGAGTTCCGAATTAGTTTATAGGGGTGTTAGTTGGTTTGCTACAGATGTGCACTTTTGCCCCTCTATTATTTAGCCTCAGTTTTGTAAAAATGAAAATTTGCTCACAGCAACATTTTTTTAATCTAAAGTATATTCGATCTATATTCTCACGGCAAAAATTAATTGAGTTATTTATTCACAACAATGAACGAAATAAAAATATTTTCTTTTCTTTTTGTTGTTTCCATGGTAACTATTTTTGTTTAACCTCATTTTATTTTAGAGAATGCAATAAATGAATAAGGCACTAGTTACATTATAAAAAGCGTGCATCAAAATCCCATTGTTATTTTCCCTTCTCCCCTCTGCTATATTAATTCAGATGGAATAGTCTTCACTTGGCAGATTGCCAAATTACATACAATCCACGGTCAAACTGTATGTGAATAGATGTTTCCGATCTCTTTGTTTAGATTTGCAAAGAAAAATACCTCTCGCGCGGACGCTGGAGCCAAAAATTGACGCCAATGAAGAAAGATCGCCAGATTCAAAATTATCGAAATATCCCTCATATATTCAACAATTAATCAAAAGAATAACTTAATAACTTAAAGAATAACTTAAATAAAAGAAAGAAAAAAACACCATGCAAAATTACCCTTCCAAACAATGACGACAGATATTAAAATACTTTTGAGAAATTAAAATGCGAAAGATGGATTTAAAAGCATAACCATGGAAACGTGAAATAAAATAAGTTTAAGAAATCATATGCAAAATAAGGAAATGGATTCAAAAAGCGCAACCATGGAAACGCGAAAATAAAATGGTTGACAACCTGAATCAAAATGACATATTTCGAAATTGATTTAAAAACGCTTGTAACTTTTTTTCTTTGAAGATAGATGCTAATTTTTGCGACCATAGGTCGAGAGAGATCTGGAGTAAAAAAACTCGCTTTTTCCAATGCTGTCAAAAAGAAAACAGTGGAACAATTCCTTCACTTTTTATGGATAGGTTTAATTAAGAAAATAGTGCCTAAATTTCAGCTACCCTTTTTAACGATATATGACATTAATATGTGCAAGTAATTTTTTACCCCTTTAATAGCCAAAAATAAGCAATTTACGTGCAATTTGGGCCTAAATTTGAATAAAGAAAAAACTATTTATCGGATTTTTTCGAATTATAGCCTATGTTACTCAGTAAGAAAGCACCTTTCATATAGTGAAAGAATTTTTCAAATAGGTGCTGTGGTTCCGGAGATTACCTCGAACATATAAACGCACAAAAATTCGCCCTCTGTCTTTATATATATTTAATTTAATGCTTTGATTACTTGTTAATTTATTTTGTTCTTGTTTTCTGCCTTTTTTTGCAGGGGATAATCTGATCTTATTGTTTTATTTTTACTAGTTTTTTTTTTTTTTTTTGACAATTTGTTTTGATTTTGATATTTGTGCGCAATTATTTTACTATTTAGGTTCAAACGCTTAGATACAGCAATCATGATTGATTAGATAACTTATTCTTGAGCATTTAAGCAATCAAGGTTGCTTATTGTTTTCACTTTGTGCAAAACCTGACATTTGTCTCAATAGCCTCGTGATTTATTTTTTAATTTTTTATGCTCTGATCATTTATTTATTTATTTACATATTTCTTGCTTTCTGCCTGTTTTGCTGAGGATAAATCTCATTCCTTTTTATTTATTTCGCAATTGTTTTCTCTCTCTCTATCTTTTTCCTTTTTGGAAATTTCTTTCGGTTTTGATATTTGTGTACTTTGCTTTACTATTTACATTTAAACGCTTAGGTACAGTAATTATGAATAAATATACTTTAAATCACATCGAACTGAAGAGTTTAATTTAAGAAAGATACTTAAATGAATTATTAAGAATATGTTTCTCATTTTTATTTTGTCTCTCTCAAAATAAGTATGCTTCTTACTTTTTATAAATATTAAAACTTTTAATAGTATCTTTTATTGACCACAGTTCTTACTGCAGGGACAGTTTATTTTTTGATTATTTCTTCAGATATTTCGTAGAACTTTTAAAATATTATGGTTTTTAGCGTTATTTGCATGATCTATAAAATGTTGAAAAGACTCATTAATGCAAAATTATAAAATTTGGAAGCTCAAATAATTTTCCAGAAACGAATTCCCCAAAACTGGTATGCTTCTTACTTATTAGCTTTGTTTTTGTCATTGGTGGGGGGGGGGGGGGGCGAGCGGGCATATCGGGAGAGAGACAGGGTCGATCCTAGTGTGTCGGCCGCCCGTGTGCAAAGACTTAATGTGCCGCCCCTCAAGAGTAATTTGCATATTTTGACTAATCTTTAACGTCCATATAAATCTTTCTTCAAATTTCTATACCAACTTCTAATTTAAAAAAAGAAAAAAGAAAGCAGACGAATGATGAACTTATAAGAAGGAAGAAAAGTTTTATAGTAAGAAACTCCTTAGGTACAATTTATATCTTTTAAGAAAGTAATAGATGCCAAAATTTACTCGTCGCAAAAACGCATTTTATAGTCTGTCTTCGGTGACATTAGAGGAAGGATGGAGGAGGGGGGATTGCTCCGAGAAAATTATCGAAATTGGCTTATGAAAAATAGTTTTAGTTCATCTTTGGTTGTGTTCGGTTGCAAGGACAAAAGAGTCGGTTATATTTAAGGTGCATGGAAGAAATTTTTGAAATTGACGTCAAATGTCGCAATTTTAGGAACTTTTTCGAGACTTCAGGGGAAAGTAATGTTGGAGCTCTTTCCTAAATTTCTTTCAAAATTGAAATCAACACGAAGCTATTTTTGGAGAGAGTAACTTAGGAAGTATCGCGCTCTTCCCGAAAATTTTCCGAAACTGAAGTTTTAAACACGCAATTTCGGGTTACCTTTGTTGACGTTGCTAGAGGGAGGGAGATTCAATCGTCTCCCATCGAAAGTTTTCGAAATTGAATTTTAAAACGCAAATTTAGGCTGTCTTTGCTTACGGTAGGGGATCTGGCGGCCTTCCTCTGGGTGTTTCTCGGCACTATTGTTTCAAAAACCCATTGTTGGCTATATTTGAAAACGATAGGGGTAACGTGAAAATGTTCTGAACCGAAATATTTTTTGGAACTAAAATCCATTATGGGCAATTTTTGGGAAGGAAGAGTTTTGGGGTTCCCAAACGGATATTTCTAAAAGCGCAATTATATATTATCTTTGGTGACGTTAACGAAACTGGGAAGCTTCGGTGGATCTTTCGGATATTTTTCGATATTAATATCTAAAAAATACAACTATTGACCTTTTGTCCACCTCACCTCGCTATAGATGGGTATGCCTTAGCGCTGTGAAAAATTATATAAGCCAGGCAGTTCTAATCCGGGATTTCGTAGAAATTGAAGTCCCAAAATCATATTTTAGGCATTGTTTGAGAACAATGAGACTAAGAGCAGGCGGGGGTTCAGTGTGTCCTCACGAATTGTTTTTTGAAACTGAAGTCAATTTCAGGCTAGTTTAGGCAGGAAGGGTTCTGTGGCTCCACGGAACCGTCTAAAAACGAAATTTTGAGATGTATAGTGATAGGGTTGGAGAAAAGGGGGATCCGGGGTCCTTCTCCAAAAGTTCTTGAAACTGATGTTTGAAAAACGCAATTTTAGTTTGTTTTTCAGTACGTTAAGTGAGAGGGGGTGGGATTAGAGGCCTCTCTAAAGAAGCTAATTGAGACTGTCTTTGGTAGTAATGTCTGGGAATGGCTTTCGGGGCCCTCCATTGCAAAAATTTCGAAAAAGAAATCCGAAAAATGCCATTAAGCAATTTTTGATGACATTAGGAAAAGCTGTCCTCTGAAAACGCATTTTGGACATTAGAGTCAACATTTTTAGGCTATGTTTGATTAAGTTAAGGTGGAAGGAGTGAATCAAAGACCTAATTGGGTCCTTAAGATCGGTTGTTCAACCAGCGAAAGTTTCCAAAATTTAAGTCCTAGAAACGCAATTTTAAACCTTCTTTAGTCTCGTCAAGGAGGTCATGGCATTCTTTTAAAGCTACATTTATATTTGCTTACCGGTGCAAGAGCCCTGTCCTCCTACCTGATCAGAAACCGGGTAGTTCTTTCGGGATCTTAATTAGAAAAAATTACCGTAAAGGGGGAAAATTACAAAGTTTTTGTTCGTCATTCAAATATGTTTGACTCCCAGGGGAGTCGCAATTTTCCACTTTCTCCCCACGCATCTACGATTATTGAACGCAGAATTTGTTGTTTGAAATGCTTGCGAGAGTATCTAATCAGTATAGCTTCTTTTTTTTTATAAATAAAATATGTCTTCATTCATGAAATACACCGCCAACTCAGTCATTTCCAGTCGAGGACTGCAGTTTCGTGCTTATTAGCACTCATCAGCCCGGCATAGAAAAGTGACTGAGCTGGAGATGGAACAGCTCAGTCACTTTTCTATGAAGGGCTGACGAGTGCTAATAAGCACGAAACTGCAGTCCTCGGCTGGAAATGACTGAGCTGGCGGTGTATTTCATGTATTTCTGCTTTTGCCCTGGCTAATGGGCGGTAATTTACTGAATATGTCTTCATTGTTTAGGTCTAAAAAAGTGTGTGTGGGGGGGGTAAACATTAGTGGCCGCCCTTGGTGCTCCTTTTAGAAGGCACCCTTTCATGCTTCAGGAGGGGGGCCATTTCCCTCATTTCTCCTCCTCTGTATCCATGTCTGATTAACGGTTCTGTCACAAATTTTGCAACCAAATGAAGCATGTGTGTAAAGAGTAGATATTAATGAACAATAAACCAACAAAATGTTCCCTAACATTCTGTTTATGCTATGCTGTCGGGAAATCGAAACTTACGTACTTTGATAATTGAACATTTAAAATTCAGCATATTGATTCATTTATTATAAGTTATCTTGTGAGAAATTCTTGAGAAATTTTGCTTGATTATAAGAACTATATGATGCGGCCCGCGGTCGCCCCTTGCTTTGGCCGCCCTTGTGCGGTGCACACCCTGCACACCTGCTAGGATCGGCCCTGGAGAGAGAGTAAGATGCGGAGAGAGAGAGAGCAAGTATGCCTTTCGATGTTTTCTGGTGAGCGATCAGACGTATCAGCAGCTCTGACAGCTACCTGCAAACCATCGTGTACAAATAAATTGCACGTGTACATTAGACGTAATAAATTGTACGTAACAACGCGCACATATATTCATATACATTTTAAAATTTTGCAACTAACTGCGATTTGTTTTAAATTTTACTCAGTTTTAAAATAACTAATAATATGACACTCCAGTTTTAACTGATCTTCTTGAAATCAGACTTTAACTGTGACTGTGTTGATAATTGTTTATTTACTTGTTGTGAGAGGAGGGGGCCGAGACTTGGCTGCCGGCTGGCTGGCAGCCTAGTCTCCACAGCTAGGATGCCGGCTGGTTCACGTGACCTGTTTGACGGGTTTTTCACGTCACTGTACGGCAGCGGAAACCGAACAGATGTTTGTTTACAGATTGGAAGTCGTATTGTCGCTACGTATCAATTCGTATATATAATTCGATGTTACTTTTTTAATAAAAATATCGACAAGTTCATGATAGTTTGAACCGATACAGGTTTGTACTCTGTGATTACCTACTGCTACTGTCAAATTTGTTCTTTTGTTTGTGAACGAACGAGTCTATAAACTTGAAACTTCTGAATGAAGCCTATTTTTTTTTCAATTCCTTTTATTAGTGCTGGAATGACACTAAAATGAGGCTTTCCATTTGTCTACTTGAATTGCTTACAGCAGGCTTCTTAATTGTCCTGATTATCCTGATAAAAAATATTTTTTGTCATGAGTATTAACTTTTGGTCCTGATGATCCCAACAGGTTTTCAGTTTGTTCCTTGGGAAAAGTTACCTAATTTCTTCATGGTCCTTAATCTGAACTTCAAAAGGTTAAAATTAGCAATTCCCTAGTTAACCAGCAGTAATTAGTAGACTCCCGGCAGTAATTGGTAATCCACTGCTTTGCTGATTTACCTACCCGCCATTGGAAACTGATTAATCATTACCAACATTTTCATGTTAAAAGCAGTGTTCTCCATATACGCTATATGCTCTCAAACATTTTTTAGACATATAGCGTTTACCCTCAAGCTTCAAAAATTTTCATACTGTGATATATTATGTATATGATTGCATACACATTGTGCGTAATGGATTACTGGGAGTATATATACCCCTAAAGAAAAAACATGACTGGTTAAAAGTATTATCGCATAGAGGATGTAACAATGCTTATTGAATTTTAGCCTATTAATCGATAGATTCTGTTTTATATTGTTGAAATAACTTTTGCTGAGCACTTGAAATTATGCTGAATGAATTATTTACACCTAACCAATAGTTTTGAACTCCAGTTGGTATATTGCATCAAGCTGTCCTCTCACCATTTGATTCATAACTTTCAAGTATGGTAATGTTAATAACAACATATTGATACTCAGGGGCTGATACAGAAAACTATTTTGGGGGGGGAGGGTTAACTGAAGAATGACGACCCCCGTGAACGAACCTATGGTTTTAGGTACGAAAAATTTCAAAAACTGCTTGCAGGTAAATAAAAAGCATCAAATCAGCCTGGAATAAGACACCTAACTGGGGATAAACGTTGCAAATTGATTTCATGAGGACTGAGATGAAGTAGTTCAAATGTTTACTTTTAAAAATAATAAATGAAATGTTAAGATACTGTAATCATCTACATTTTATGCATAAAGTTCTCGATTGTTTAGGGAGGGGGGGGGGTATGACCCTCCAGCCTCCATGACTCTCCCCTTGTATCTGCCACTGTTAATACTTTGTTTGAGAAAAAAAATAGAAGGGGACAGAGGAATCACTGAGTAAAACTCGAAATGGAACCAATATTTTAAAGCTAACAAGGGCCTGATTTTGAAAAAAAATGGACTTTTAGAAACTTGTAACAGTGTCCAGTTGTGAGCCCTACAATTTGCATTGGTGTTTTTATGACAAATTTCCAGTGCAAAAAATAATAATAATAAATGAAAAACATGTGTACTAAACTTGTTTGCAATATCTGATGATATACATTTCATTTTGCTACTGAGTGCAATAGTATATATGTGCACTACTCTTTAAAAAATGTTAAGTGTTCTGATTTTTTGTAATTTGTGTCCTGATTTTTTTTTTTTTTTTTTTAAGCCACTACAAAGTCTCAGAGACATTTCAAGATTTCTCTCCTCAGTCATGGATTAAAGAACAGAAATTCACTACGTAATTGCCACAATAGTCAGGGCTTTCCCGAATCTTGCTGTGCTATATACTCTCCTGTTTGAACAGATATTTGACTATAAGTAAGCCTTACATTACCTATTTAGTGCCGATTTTTATGATATGGTTCTATAATAACCAAGGACGGATGCAAGGGAGGAACGATCGGCTCCTCCTTGAGCCGAGATGCAGGAGCTGTCCCTCAACCTATTTTTGTTTCTCGAGTTCCAAAAATGTAATTTTAGATGATCTATAATGTTGTGAAAAAGTGGGCTCTCTATGGGAATTTTTCCAGAATTGTTGTCTTGAAAATGCAATCGTGGAATGTTGCTTAACACTTTAGTAATATTAATCGGAACACAGGTAGATTTTCAAAGTTCCAAAAACTCTATTCTAGATGACATTATGGAGTTCAGGAGATCACCCCCATAAAGTATAAATTGAAATTCAAAAAAACAATTTTAGGACACCTTTGATGACTTTTAGTTAAAGGAAAGGGTTCAGGACGTCCCAATCCACTCCCAACAAAAAGAAATAAAGCAAAAGAAACTTAATTTGTGACAATCATCGGTGATGTTAAAGGGCGGAGGTTTTGGAATTTATTGAAAGGTAATCATCTGGATCCGTCCATGGCAATAACCTACAGTTACCATTGACTGATAACCCATGATCTTACTATCATGTTTACTGACTTAATTTTAATTTTTTTATGATACTAACCATTTGACAAACTATTTCAGTTAGCACATCTGGAAAATGTATGTGTATAAAGAAGTGGTCATTTGTTGGTGCTAGGGAGTGGTGTTATTCAAAGGGGTTATGAAAAACCAGGCTTGTTTTAAAAGAGGGTCACAAAAAAAAACCTCATAAAGAAGGAGCATGAGAAATTATCCAATTTCCATTGCAGAAAAGGAATTAAAGCAATTATACATGTTATGCTGAATGTTTTTCTAATGAATTTGCAATAATTTTAGCATAAAGCAACAAGTTTTTTAAGCGGCCTTGCCAGTCAATTATAATTTCTGCTGAAAAATTTTTAATCATCATTGTATGCATTCAAAATCTTGCAGGTGACTAAACCAGCAGTACCGGATCAGTAGCTGATAGGCTGCTTGCGGCCTATCAAGCTCTTTTGTTAAGTTAACCATAAAGACTAGTGATGGGTATAATCAAGATCTCGGGAATCAAGTACTTCTGATAATCGAGACTTTTTGAAAACGAGAACTCGAGTGATTCATGACAGAACTTTTGAAATCGGGAACTCGAGTGATTGACTGCTGGGGTATTTTGAATTTATATCTCACAATGTTTCAAATTGAGATCTTGAAATGTTTAAACTGCGTTTTTGAGTAATTAAAACTCAAGTTTTTCAAAATTGAGTTGACTTCGATAGGGGTGCCCACTAAAAAGAGGAGGGGGGGTCTATAGCACAAACAGCACCACTAAAATTTAAAGGGGCAGTTTTTTGAGAGGGTTGTTTTGTCTTATTTTTGAGTGTGATATAAGTCTCTTTCTAAATGAATAATCTGTAACATTTGAGAGGGTTTGCGATTACTTTGGGGGAGAGGGATGAATTGAATTCTTAAGTTGTTTCTGCAGGAGGGAGGGATGCCATCAACCTGTTATTTAGGGACTGTGGTGGCCTGATTGGTGAAACTTCTGACTTGTGACCAGAGCCCCCCCCCCCCCCCCCCCCCGCTCATTCTTGAAACCAAAACTGGAAATCCACTGAGCGGTAAAGTCTGGAAACTTGCTACTTGGACGGAGTTTACATTAGATGCGGAATTTAGTAATTATTCAGTTACAAGTTTTGCAAATTCAACCTGCTGGTGTATATTAGTAATTTTGGTTTAAACACTGGCATTTTTAGTACCAAAGCTGACAACCATGGCTTAATTGTTTTCTTAACAGATCTTTATCATATAAGAGGGATGAGAGATTTAATCTCAATGGGTCCTTGCTCCAAATTAGTAAGCATTTCAGAAGTAAGGAATTAAGAAGTATTAGTTCTACAATTACATTGGTTCAAATTATTTCGATGAATATCAATGTGTGGTTATTATTTCTAATACTCACTATGCTAAATTTGTATGCTGTATCAAAGGTCAAATATGTATTTCGTTGAGTTATTTATAGTGCATGGATAAAGGTTATGAAGATTTCAAGAATAAAATTATTTAGTAAGCACTAGAAAAATAAATTTTTTAAGTGTAATCAATGCTGTAGTTGAGAGAAACATGTTTGAGGGGAGACCTCCTTTTCATATGTACTCTGTACAATTTAAAGCCAAAGAAAAAAATTTTCTCTGAAATATTACCGCACAGTAGCTTGTACAATTTATTTGTATATTTATGACGCAATGGGACTTGATGGCTATTGGAAATAACTTTTATGTCAGTTTCAGTTTTTTTTGGGGGGGGGGGGGGGAGGTGTATTGATGTAAGCAAGTAAGGTTAGTAAAACCAACCCCCTACCCTCCGAATCCTTCAATTCATTTTAATTTTTTACTGGAATTGTTTGCTATATATGTTGTTATACCCTTTTCTTTAATTTCCATTTTTTACTCAGTAAAATTTTAATACTGGTCGAAATTTTAGATTTCATTAGTCACTATGATTCTAATTGGAGCTCATTCAGTTGCAGTTGATTGACAAAGTACTATACCCATTGTAGAGACTGCAAGTTTTTTTTTTTTTTTTCCTTGACTTGTCTCATTGCAAAAAGAAGTTGTTCTAAGCCATTTCATGAAAGTAAAAAGAATCATGTAACGTTACCACAACATAAAAATAAAGCTTATTTTCATCTAGTATTTATGCTGTGCATATATTGTGTCGTTAGCACTATAACTAAACAAACTAGTCAAATCTTATTCAGAAATAAAACACTCCTGATTGTAGTGTCTGGTTCTTACTATATCACATGTGATACATCCCCCCTAAGCCCACCCTCAAATAGAAAAAAAAAACATTACTCTTTTCTACTTTGTACTAATCAAAACAATTATTCAAGTTCATTGTACAAAATATTAAGCTTTCATTCTTTGCTTGGGTCTGAAGGAGATAATTTAAACAATGTGCTACCACGAAACAATTTAAGAATAAATTCTGTCAGTGTAAGTGTATGCCAGATTTATTTCCTTACTAACATATTTATATCTATAATTGTATTTAAATTAAATATTCACTCTTTACTTTAATTGTAGAAAAATAAAACTGGTTCTTGTAATTTCCTGCGACAGTCAGATATCTCTACTAGAGGAATCTACTGCTGTGAATACTTGTAAAGAGGTCTCACACTCAAGAAAGGTGTAAGTGTAGTTTTTATTGCCTTAACATTGAAAACAGCTTTTTTTCCAATTGACCTTTTTGTTAAGTCCTGACTTTTGAGCTGAAAGTTAAAATCTACTACTTACTTTAATAACATTGTACCAAGGTTGGCGAGGTTTTTGACACTACGGTAAATACCATGGTTTTTACCATTCTGTCCAAAACTGCATTTTTAGTGAAACTGTATCTTGTGAGAAAGTATCAAAAACAAGGCATTTGAGGTGCCCCTAGAAATTGTCCAATTGAAGGGAAATTTTGCACAGGCTGTTCTTTTGTCCATTGGAACAAAATAAGAGGGTGGGTATCAATGCAATTTTAACTTCTGAAAAATGTCCTATAGCTAAGGGCCACTCGAGTGCATATATTTAATGATCAATGTCTTGTTCGTTAATGTATGATTGAAAAAAGAATTTTCATTAAAACTTCATATAAAACTTAAGTGCAAAAACTATTTTAAACTAGTATGTTGTGGCCATCACGAAACTTTCTTCTATATTTTTCTTTTTTTTTCTTTTTTTTTTCTGATCCCTCCCCATGCTTGACGAGGAAGCAATATTCCCAACAAAAACAAAATTACACATGCAAAAACTTGACGACTACCCAATGTCTGAATTATTGCAAAAGCAAAGCAAAGAGCGAAAATTGAAAGTTATTTTAAAAGCCTTGCTTGAATTAATTACAAATATTTTATTTGTTAACAAACATAAGATGGCAACAGTTAAAAATTTTAAATCTTTGAGATAATGTTTCTGATCATTTCCATACAATTAAAATCACGAGAAATACGCAGACGACAATCTATTACGATTTATCTTTCTTATTGTTGCATTAATAAAAATATTTTTATTCGCAAAAAAAAAAAAAAAAAAAAAAAAACAACACCTCTTGGAGCGATCGGCGTCAAAATTGAACCAAAGCCTGTTTACATATGGATTCACATATATTCCAAATTTCAACCAGAACGTAGCATTACTTCTTGAGATAGGGCACTCAAAATGGAAAAAAAGAACGGGTGATTGCGCTACCCCCCTTTTTAGCTGTTGACACAAAAATAGAATCAGTTCTTATACCCACTAAGGGCTACTTGCCGATAAATTTTTCTTTCATTCCGTTCATTATTTCTTGAGATACAGCAGTCACAATTGACGACAAAAAACGTTCTATAGCTCAACCCCCGTTTGAGTTATTGACACCAAAATTGAATCAGCACCTGTTCCTGTTAATACCAACATATGGACCAAATTTTGTTTGATTCCGCCAGTTACTTCCTGAGGAATAGCAAGCACGCGTAACTCGAAAAACGTCCCATTGTTCCACCCCCCTTGGAGGAATTCGCGCCAAAAACTAATGGGCACAAGTTCACATAGGCAGGGCCGGATTAGCCATAGAGCAGAAGTAGCAAATGCTACGGGCCCCGCGGTTTTGGGGGCCCCGCGCCATGAGGAAAAAAAACTACTTACCGTACTTTAACCCGTTTAAATTTCTCTATATCTTTCTCTTTTTCTTTAGATTTAGCTTTTCTAAATGCTCAGGTAAATTAAAAATCTTATTTTTTCGATAGATTGCTTTCCAGAAATTTCTTACAACTGAAGTCTTAAAACGCAATTTTAGTTGATCTTTCTTAGTGGAAGGAGAAAAGCTCCATTGGGTCAGAAAAGTTTCAAAACTGACCTAAAAAATTGGAGAATTGGGTTTTTTAAGGACTTTTGTTTTTTTCTTTTTTCAAAATGAAGTCAATTTTAAGGTATCTTAGGAAATTTAAGGGAGTTAAGGTCCTAAAACTTTCAGCTATTCAAGCCTAAAAAAAAGAAAAGTTTGGTTAATTCATAACAACAGAGGAAAGGAGAAGGGATTCTTTTCTGAAATATTGTGCTCAACTCTGAAGTCAATTTCAGGCTATATCTTTGGGAGGAAAGGGTTTGAAGGATCGACCCATGGTATAGATGAAAACAAAGTTTCAAGCTATGTGGGAAGATTAGAGAAAGGGATGTGGGTCTGAACTCCCCCTAGAAACAATTCTGACTTCAAGTTTCAAACCGTGGTTTTAGATTATCACTGGAGCCTAATCTGAAATCCTAAAACCACATTTTAAGGCTCTCTTTGGTGATGTTAGACAAGGGAGGGGAAAGGGTTACCATCCAGAAACTGTTTGAAAGTGGCTTTCTTCTTAAAGCTTTCGAAATTGGAGTCCTGAAAAGGTAATTATTAGTCAACCTAAACTCTCTATGTTACCCTTAAAATTTTCCACCCCGCGACACTAGCCCGTAGATCTGGCATTGAAACGAGAAATAAAAACAAAATTAAGAGATCATGATAGAAGAAAAGAAAAAGATTCTGAGATATCACACTTATGCTGAGCGAAATAAATGAATTGTTAAGAGAATATTATTTTTTGATGAACTAAAATAATTATGTGTAGAAGAAAAACTTTAAATATAGTTTTTTATTTTTTCCTCTGAATTTTGATGAACTAAAAAGCTGCCGCCCATGCCCCGAATCTAACCCCTTTCTTTTGCATCACCACAGGTAGCCGAAAACGTTTTTATTCGAACTTGAAATTCAGAAGAATTCAGGAAGAAAATTTTTTAACATAACCGAAAACCCGCTAAAACTGCTTTCTGGAACTTCAGTTTCGAAAAATTCCCGTGGGTGTAATCCCGAGCCCGATCCCGTCCTATAACATCGTCTAATAAGGTGGACTACAAGTGCGTATTTTTGACTATAATTTTGAAAATTTTCAATGTGAGTGTTCCTCTCCAACTCCCCCCCCCCCCCTCAAACATTGTTAACAACGGTCTAAAATGTACTTTTAAGACTTCAACTTCGAAAATTTGCCGTGTTGCCTCGGAGAGTGCCTGAACCCTATTCCATACCGAAACGTAACCCGCGATGGCCTACTATCTATCGCGTTTTCACAACTTCACTTTCGAGAAATTTCCAGGGGATGGCTTTCACGAACTCCACCCCAAAATCATCAAAGAATGTAAAAAAAAAAAAAATACCCTTTCAAAGTATATAATTTCGAGAGTTTTTGCTTAAAATTGTGTTTTTAGATTAATAACAGATAATAAATTCAAAACTTTTAATATGGGACCTCCTTGAACACCCGTCTTTCCTCTCTCTACATCATCATTAAGGATAATCTACAGTTTTATTTAAGACTTCAATTTTAAAAAACTGCCTGGAGAGTCGCTGTGAACCCAAATTTTTTCCTTTGATCTTACCTAAGATAGGATGCAATCACGTTCTTTGACCTCAGTTTCTCCAAATAATGGCCTCCGAATCTTCTCTTCCTAATATCATTAGGGGTCGTTGGAACTGAGTTTTTAGAATTGAAATATCGAACATTCCCCCCCCCCCCCAAAAAAAAAAACAAAGGGGCATCCCCTGAAAAATTGCAAAGATCCCTCCCAAAAGGAAAAGCCTCCCAAAAAAAGGGAAAATGCTTCTCAAAACAACTCCCCTACAAATTGTAATGGCGCCATGACCCCCCCCCCCTAGGTGTGCACCCCTATGACAACATCACCTAGATCCCAGATTACCTCAAATTAATTTATATTTAGTTCTTTGATTTCATGTTCTAATAATAATGTGTTCATCAGAATAAAGTTATGTGTAGTAATGTTAAATTTTGTGTAAGTTTTTAGTTTGCATTCTCACTTGAAAACAGTGGAAATGGGAATGCGTACGAAATTATTTGCATTCGCATTTAATTATCAGTCCAAGCTATCCTAACCAGACTCAGTTTTAAAATCGGATTGTGACTTCACGGAAGTGTCCAAACTCCAAATGGAGGAGCAGAGCCTGAAAGTTTAAGAACTACTGCAGGTTTAGCAGATTCTTCAGAAATGCAGAAAGCTTTATAAATGAAGGCCCGAAGGAGGAGACAAATTTTCGATAGTTTTGCTTGAATGTGTCAAAGCTGTGTGATGCTCGACTCTTCTTTTTCAACTTCAGTTTCTTCTTACACTTCTGTCGTGTGAGATCACAAATGATGAAATGCTATTCAATGTTGCCATTCACAGAACAAAATATTTAATTCGCATCTTTACTCATGTGTATTGGCAACGATATGGTTGATAGCAAGCGTAGAGCTCAATTTTAATTCGTTGCTTGATTATCATAACGTGGAGCCATGGTAGAAAGATGCGCCAAATTGCATCATTTGTGACGTCATAAAGACCACGCCTTGTTTAAAAAATCGGACATTTAAAAAAAAATTTAAAAAAAAACTGTTGGGAAAATGAAAGTATTTTCTGGGTCCATGTTATTTTTTTTGCTCATTATATCCATTTCAATGACTAAAAGTAGTACTTTTGACTGAATGAAACCACCTCATTAAAAGTTAAAAACATGTAGTAACGGGAAGATGAGGGGCAATATAAAGGGGTCATAACCATCGTAAAGCTCTAAAATGATATCCACATTTATGTATTCATGCGTGTTATAAGTACACCTCCCGTCTCCATGAAGAAGGGCTATATTGTTTACTATATCATTCGAAAACGAGGGCCTCTTGGAAACATTTGCTACGGGCCCCGCGCTGGCTTAATCCGGCCCTGCACATAGGGGCACATATGTGTACTAAATTTTGTTCGATTTCATGCGGTAGTTTTTGTTGTAGAGCGGCCACAAAAAACTGGTCACACACAGACGTGACACACATAGACACACACATACACACACACACACAGACAGACAGACATTTTCCAAAAATGGTCGAAATGGACTCAGCACACCTCAAAACGTTCGAATCCGTCAAAATTCGAAAATTTGCACGAATCCAATACTTTTTTCTATATATTAGATATAGAAGAAAGTAAAAATCAGATTTTTCTTTGTACACTTTACTTCACACATTTAGTAACATTCTTTCGAGTTTTAATGGAACTGAAATTAGTTATCTTGATACTGTTGTGAATTTCCTTTCATTATTCTACTAACTGTTACATAAGAAAGTTTTTATGTAAAGCGTTATTTGCAAATTTTTTTTAAGTGAAATATTTCGTAAGTGAACATTTTGAGGAAAAATATTATCAAATACTCATTAATTAAAACTAATTAATATTTATATTTATGCATCACGAATATTGCAGTAAATACAAATTGATCAGATTAAACTTTAGTTTTAGCATACTTTTGGGCAGTAAGACACTTTCGGACAGTTTTAAACAGTTTTGGACAGTAAAAACCACTTGTCCTGTCATAAACCAGTTTTGGACAGTCCAAAACCCAACCCTGATTGCAACACATATATACAGTCGGATCCCGCAACAACGCCATCCGACTTTCGCAAAATGACTATAAGGCGAGTTTTTTCCAAATTAATGAATTTTTTTATTGCTGACGCAAATTGCTTGCCTGCAACATGAAATTTTTTTGAAAGGAGCTGCGTAGGCTTTGTTGACACTAAATATTGGTTTTGTGAATGGACTTTCATCCCTTTAACATCACTGAAATCAGAAGTTCACACACTGTATTAGTCTAAACCTAAGCAATGCTTTGCTTTAGTTTATACAAATAACCTGGGCCGGATTTAGACTTAGCGGGGCCCTAAGCTGTTTCAGGTATGGGGCCACCTGTTGTAGTTTGGACAATGTTTCTCTCAGTGGTGTAAGATACAATTTTTTAATTTTTTTCTCCTTTACTATGTTTGTCTCTTTCATCTGCTACATACAGCAATACTTTTGCTTTTTTGATTACTTTTCCCTGGTGTCCTTTTGGGATTGGCCTTAAGAGGGGGAATGATTACAAGAGCTGGAGACCCAGGACTCCTCTTTAAGTTGAGTATAGAATATCCCCAATTGTAGGGGGTGCGGGTGTTTCTCCCCTGGAGGAAAGTTTGAAAAATAGATATTAAGTTCTGCATTTTGAAGTATTATAAGATGTAGTTGGAACTACAAAAATATCAGGACAGAAATAGGCAAACAAAACTTTTTTAAAGTTATATACTTTAATTAAGATAATACGCAAATTAAGATAATGTACAGTAGAAATTGTTTTTGATTTGACGAATCAATGACAGAAGTTGACAGAGAAAAAGAGTGTGGGAAGAGAAAAGACAATACATTGGCTTTCGATACAGTTGGTTTTTAATTATCATTCCAACCCACCAACAAATACAACGAGTTAAATATAAAATGATCAATTGTAAAAAATTTTAAAACATATGGTGTACAGATTTAGAAAATAGGTAACAAGACAGTAACATACTGCCTATTTGAACAATTCCTAATGTATGCACTTGATAAGAAATAAAATTGGAGCCCAACTTTGCTTCGGATTTTCAAAGACTTACTAATTATTTTCAAGTACTCTAAAACAATTAAAATTCTTT
>NW_026557994.1:0-52506 GCF_026930045.1 Uloborus diversus | reverse complement strand
GTATCCTTAATTTCATTCTTTAAAATTTACTTTAGTAATTCATTTATAAATTTTTAATTACTGTTTTGTTATTTTTTGGCCAAATAAATATTTACATTTAAAATTTAATACAGTGTAACTTCAATTTAACAATACCCAATTTTACGATTTTCTCGATTTAGTGATACATTTCATGCCAGCTCCACACTCTCCCTGAAAAGCACGAGAGGTTTTTTTTTGCCGAGAGATCTGTGACGTCATGGCGAGGGAAGCGTTGAACGACACGAGAGAGCCGTTCACACTCTCGGGCGAGGTGTTTGCGCACGCGCGCGTTTCAACTGTCAATCCGCTTGTTTGTTTACAAAATGGACCACGAAGTAGATGCAGATTTTGCGATGTGCCTGTATTCTTTTTACATACAACTACCTACACATTTACAACGCCAAGAAGGCAAAAAAGAAGTCGAGGAAGAAGAGATGGTGGTTGACAAATATGTTTATCCGCTATTTTTATGAAACTGTTTTATGACAGCAAATGTGAATTTAAAAATTAAGATTACAACCAAAAATGGCCACAATATTATACAATTTAGTTATAAAAATAAAATATAAAGATCTGTACTCATGATTTTCATAGCATTGAATTGCACTGTGCGGCAAAAAAAAAAAAAAAACCTTCGAAATGCTTCTGACATTTTGTCGGCTGATTCTTATGTAAAATGACCCCCCGAATCCAAATATGACCTCCGTTTTCCTCCTATACGTCCCAATTTTATTAAAGTCCCCCCTTCCCCCCCCCCCCCCCAGTTTTAAAAAAATTTCCTTAGTTTTAGAGCAAGTATTTTTTTTTTTTTTTTGGAGGTGAAAGGAGCTTTATATTAACTGCTAATAATAGTTTTGATGGGCAAGAGAAGTTCAAAGTTCAAGATTATTTACACCGATCTCAAAAAGGGGGACTTGTGGTGTATACCCCCCCCCCCCCCCAATATTAGAAAAATAACGAAAAACGATCTTTTTATTCTGCTTTTTAAAAAAAGATGTTCGTAAAAAAAATTTCGGTGCAGAATGAGAGTATAAGACTGTCTTCTATAAATGACTCCTATATCCAAAAAAGATTTTCGCGATGTAAAAGAAATTTTAAAAAAAAGTGTCTTGTGCATGTGGCACGTTGCATACGAGTTGAATCGCAGGTTTTCATTCGAAAAGACATTCTTCTGGCTGATTCTAAGGTAAAATGACTCCTTTGTTTCCAAATACGACCACTTTCCCCCCATCTCGCCCCCCTTTTTAGAACTTCCCATACCCCTCCTCTGATTCAGAGCCATTTTTTTTTTAATTTGGAAGGGGAAAAGAGCATTATATTAACTGTTGGCATAAAATATTATTTTATTTTATTTTTATTCTCGGTCCACAGCCGATAATTTAAAGAAAATAATTTAAAGTTAAGTGTATCTACTTTAAGCCCAGTCTGGTAAAAGTAGAACCTGTCAACTAGTTGGTGCTAACACTTCAATCGACGATTCCCCCACGCCATAATTAATGGCGACTGTTTACTGAAATCATTGGAGATTGCATGTCTCGATGTGTCGATTCAGAAAAGTTGAGTTGTCACCTGATCGACTCGAATTAATTCCATTCGTTGACCGCACGTGCTATGGAGAGGAGTACGAATATTCGCGGCAGTGGAATATGCAAATGAGTGATGGTCGAAGTAGAAGTTAGTGGGGTGACGTCATCGAGGCATGGAATCTGATTGGTTGATAAAACATATATATTGTGGCGAGTGGCAGCAAGCGATCACTCTCGTCTTCTCTTCTCTCAACGATCCCCAGTTGTTGTGTTTGATCGTGAAGCCTAGTCCGGCTCACGTGTGGGGGGGTTTTTTCCCCGCGATGCTAGCGGGGGTTTTTTTTGGTATGTGATATTTAATCTTCCAAGTCCTGGAATTAGTGAGTCCAGGTGAAGAACCAGTTGTGTTGTGTCCGGCCAATTAAAATGTCGGGGAAGTGTGTTCCACGTGTCTACCTGTGATGCTCACCGATCTACGAATTGTGTAATGCTGCCTGTTCAGTATGGACATTACTGAAGTGTGATTCGGCGGACCCTTTGTGAGTCTTCAAGCTGATCCTTTGGAGTGGCAAGCGATTGCATCGACATTTTGGTGACATTTTTCTTTATTTTCTGGAACCACTTTTGTTATGATATTTTGGGGGTGTATTTTATGGGGATGTTATTCTAGTCATATTTAATAAATGTATTTTTCTGAAACATGTTTTTTTGCTTGTCTCCAACTTGACATTACACGGCCAGTTAATGTTGGCTTAGTTTAAATATCTTAACTTTTGGATTTTAACCTTAACTTTAATTAATGCCAACATTAACTGTAAACATTAACCGTAAGAGATGTGCAAAGCTCAAAATCTTGTGCATATGTGGCAAAAAGGAAAACATGGGGGCACTCCTCCCCCCCAAACACACTGCGCAGCAAAAAAAAACTTTCAAATGATTCTGAGGCTATTCCGCCTGATTCTTCTGCTAATTGACTCCCTGAATCCAAATATGATCTCCGTTTTCCTCCTACACGTACCAATTTGTGTAGAAAATCCCCCCTTTTTGAATTTGTGGGGGGGGGGGGCAAGTTTTATTTGTTGCTACATATGCACAAAATTTTGAGCTTTGCACATCTCTAGTCATTCAGGGTAATGTTTACGGTTATTGTAATGCTCTTTTCCCACTCCAAGTTTTAAAAAAATGGCTCTGATTTAAAGAAGGGGTGGGGGAAAATCTAAAAGGGGGCGAGATGGGGGAAAGGTGGTCGTATTTGGGAACAAGGAGTCATTTTACATAAGAAGCAGCCAAAAGAAATGCGATTCCATGCATCAAACCTTTTGCTTATTTTTATGATCCGTGTGCTTTGCGTTCCAAATTATAGGCTCTGTTTGAAAATTTTCAACTCCAAAGAGTTGTTCCAAACCTAATTATTAGACATGGCGAACTGCGATTTGCTTTCTGAAAACCAAAACAAAGCAAATTCCGCGCGGTGGACAGATGGCGCTGCAGTAGCCTCTCGCGCTCCTTTGACTCGGGAACAATTTACCGACATTTACTGGAGGCAACGCGAGACATTCACGAGAGACACCAAGAGGCGCCGAGTTCCCCATCCACACTCTACCCCTTGTCTTGTCTTGTGCTCTCGTTGGAGAGTGTAGAGCCGGCATCACTGGTCCGGATTTGACTGCATTGAATGTCAATGCTCCTAAATTTAACGATATCCTTGATTTAACAATAACTTTTTCCAGTTCCCTGACAATTGTTACATCGAGGTTATACTGTATCTAATTTTTTGTATTTTTATCAATTAATTGATAATTAACAGAACTTCTACTTATTCTTGTAGAAAAACAACATAAGAAAAAATAAGACGAAATGAAGATTTTTAACTTACTTCGAAAATTCTAACTTGATCATGTTCTGCTGCGACAGAAACCTTCTTCTTACTTGGTTTTTCATGCATTTTCTTATCCTCAGTTTCTTCCATCAAGAAATTAGTATTTTCAAACAAATCTTTAAACCGCTGATCTTCCAAAGGAGTAACCTAAACAGGTAAATATGCAGATAAATACATGGAACACTTAACTTTGCATTTCAAAACTTTAATGTAATTAATTAAACTACACAAAAATTAAACTAAAAAATAGACATACTTTTGATTTGCCGCGAACTTTATTTTCAAGAACTTGTTGGGCATACTCTTTGTTCACATTAGCTTGCTGAAAATGCAGAGAAAAAATATGAAAAACATAATGTGACAGAGAAAAAAATGTAAGAAACTAAAAAATGTTTTTTATATAAATAATATACTTATACAGTAAAATCCCTCCTAATAGACACCCCTCAAAGGCAGACAACCCTCTTTTGCGGACAATTTTTAATCCCCCAATTCCAATGCAAATACCATTATTAAACCCCTGTCCTGCAGACACCTCTCTATTGCGGACAAAAAGAATTTGTCTCGTTAGTGTCCGCAATAGAGGGATTTTACTGTATGATTTAAAAGGTCTATTGTTTCAACAATCAAATTCATGAATGGGGGTCAAAAGATAAGGAATGGGGGAGGGGAGAAATGTTTTAATCCTCTCCTGAAGTTTCCATCATATTTTCCAACAAAAAGTATAAAAGTGGACACAAAAAGAAAATTAAATAAATAATTATTTCAAACTAACATTTAAAAAAAATTTAATCAGAATTTACCATGTTGATACTATATATAGAGAAGCGAGTATCAAATATGCAATACATAATTCCTTAATATGCAATATTTATATTCTAGCCAAAGGAACAGACGAGTTCTATCAAAAACAAAATGTAAAACAAATTTTAAGGTTGTATGAGATTGACAAAAAAAGGAGCAGAAGTTTGATATCAGCTGCAATGGGGCATGAATTGTTTCTTTCTTTCTTTTTTTTATTTCCTTTTTAGTTTTTAAGTGTGTCATTGAAATGCATTAACTTTAGTAAAGTCAAACCAAACAACGTAAGTAGAAGCACAAATTTGTAAATTACCGCAGACACGTGTTTCGGCGTTACAGGGAACGCCTTTTTCAATGCAAAAAATAATGAGCTTATGGATGAAAAGACATCCGACAAAAGCCAAGAACAAAAAAGCATGCAGCTTAAAAGATAAAAACAGCGGATTAGCCAAACACCAATGACAAAGTTATAAACCGATCAGGAACCAATAGGAATGCAAGCAAAGGCCAGGAGCTTTCTCTTAGGTACGAACCCAGAAAGAAAGAATTCAATTGGACAAGGATTAAGCCGAAGCTTAAACAAAAAGAAAAGAAATTGTCAGTAACCGTGAACCGCAAGAAAGGAAAAGCAGAATGGAAAACCATGAAATAAAATAAACAGAAACAAAAAATATTCGAAAAAAGGAAAAATAAAGATAAATAGAAGAAAATTGGGGGGGGGGGGGTGTCAATCAAGACATAAAGGTAAAAATAAACAAAGGAAGATAGATAAAAATGAGTGGGAAAAAAAGGGGAGTATTAAAGAAAGATATGGGAGCCAAATGTTAGAAAAATATGGAACTGAACTAAGATCGTTAACTAAGTTAGAACTGTTCCTCAAAATATGAAAGGATTCCCAAAAGTCAAGATCTGATGAATTGGGGCATTTTTGGATAATCTGATAAGAGTTAAAATCAAAAGAGTGATTCGAATCCCAACAATGTTGAGCAATACTAGACTTATTTAATTGTTGTTTTTTCACATAATTTTGATGCTCTTTCAAGCGAATTTTTAAAGCACGCCGAGTCTGTCCAATATAGGCAAGTTTACAACTACAATTAATTCTATAAATTCCACAACAATTAAGAGGGTGAATAGGATCTTTAAGAGAAGAGAATGAAAGTTTATTAATAGGAGAGAACACCACCTGGAATTGGAAACGTTTTAGAATCTTAGCAACCTGATAGCTTACAGATGGAAAGAATGGCAAAACAACCAAATTCTTTTTGATGAAGGTTCGGTTAAGAACATTAGTTTGGGATTTATTTGAAAGTTTTTATAACTTTGTCATTGGTGTTTGGCTAATCCGCTGTTTTTATCTTTTAAGCTGCATGCTTTTTTGTTCTTGGCTTTTGTCGGATGTCTTTTCATCCATAAGCTCATTATTTTTTGCATTGAAAAAGGCGTTCCCTGTAACGCCGAAACACGTGTCTGCGGTAATTTACAAATTTGTGCTTCTACTTACGTTGTTTGGTTTGACTTTACTATTCAGCACAAAGGTATTTATTTATCTGCATTAACTTTAGTCAAAGTTCAATGAATATTTAGTTAGACTTTTATCTATTTGTGTTCATTATGAAATTGTCTAAAATTAGGCATGTTCAGTTAAATTTTAGTTTGAAAATTAACTTTGTAAAGTGGCATTCTTAATGACGTTTGGTTTGTTCTCCATGAAGATCGTGAGATTGAAAACCACAATTTTGTAAGAACAAATTGTGTGAAATTGAAAAGCAAATAAAAAAATATACTAAAATAATTGAGACTTATGTATTATTTTGTTAATTATATTCTTGCTTAATGTGTGAAAGAAAAGCTTTTAAAATAATCATTATTATTTAAGCATTAAACACACTATAATGCTACTTTAGCACTTTTCCATACTAGGACACTTTTCTAATATTTTATGGGTTTGTTAAAATTTTAATTTTTGCAATAAACAAGCAATAATGAAGGTCACACAGGTCACATGTGCCTCAGATGGCCACTTTTGAGGGGTAGCAAATTTACATTCTTTTCATCAAATCACTTTTAAATATCCATTAACAGTAAAATTAATGATTTTTTTTTCAAAAATGTTTATAAGGAATACTACAAAAATGAATCTTGGTTCAGGAAATTTTATGTAACTACCAGTACAAATGCCATAACATTTTTTAAATATCCAATATTTTCATACCTTAATGACAATTTGGTTCTTTCTCTCCAAATCTATCTTGTTGCGAACAATTTTCTTTTTCTGGTCTTTCATATATGTAGGTTGAACAAGAGCTTTTGCCTGTAAGAGATATAGTTGTTAGTCGTTAATGTAATAAAAATTAATTGCATAAACATAACATCAATGTCAAACCACTGTCTTTCCTCACAAAACTTTCTTATATTTAAGTTTTAGGCAACTTTAATCATGCCTTAACTACATTTTCTCTTCCCAAATGAGCTAACTTCCAAAATACTTTTTTTAATAATGTCCAAATGATAATTTAAAAGCAATTAGCTAAGAAAGTACTCAATTTAATCAATGCTAAAATTAATTCTTCAGTTGCTTTGAAAATGATAATTATTCAAAAATGAATATTTTAAGTGTGATCAGTAGCACTTTACTGTGAATAAATTTTTCACAGATGGATTTAAGTTAGCAATATGTATATTTTCTAGATGTCATCAACATTTTACTATCACTGCATTAAAACTGCTGAAAGTTTTATTTAGTATGCATGTCTAAAAGTAATTACATCTGATACTTGCATAGTAATATTTCATTTTATTTAAACTAATTAGATTTTAAAAAAATATCTAATTAGTTTAAATCCCTCATCAGTTTGGAGATTTCAATTACTAGCATATACTATGCCAAATACATAAAATAAAAGAAAATCGAAAATATTTGGCTACGTTAAAGCTTTTTTTTTCCCCCCTCCATCAAGAAGTCCAAATGAAACAAAATGAAGCTTCATTCATTTTAACACTCTACTTCTCAAGTAATTGTTTCAAATGCGCGGAATGCTAAAGAATAACTTAATTCACATGGATAAGGTGAATTTTTGCTTTAAGTTTTTTTATTATGATCAAGAATGGGATAGATTTTTTTTTTTTTTTTTTGGAAAATGAAATGCAAAACAATTTCAGAACAATTATTATGTTCTCTTCAACATATTAATTATCTTTTAAAACATAATTTACATAATTGTTAAAGTAAAGTTTAAGTTTAAATGTGTCAGTATGAGATTTAATTTTAATGAAAAAGATGATTTACGAAATCAATAGTTTTCGTACTTAAACGATTAATTCAAAAAGTAGTTTTTACTGTTGCATGAATAGAGAAAAGCAAAAAAAAAAAAAAGTTACATCAACAATTTAAAAAAAATACATGAAATTCAAGAAAAATAAGCTGAATCAAAAATGAAAAATAAATGTTTAAAAAGAATATTTTTGAAAAATTATTGCTATAAGCATTTTTGAGCAAACATGAATACAGTCGAACTCGCTTACTACGAGCCCCGATATAACGAGAACTCGGTTTCAACAAGGAAATCAGAAATATTTGGATGAGTCTTAGGATAAGTCTTTGAGAAAAAACTCACTTTAAACGAGTAAAACCCGATAAAAACGAGCAACATTTTTGTGATTCAGAAAATTTCTATTAATTTTCAGCAAAATGATGAGTTTTAGATTCTTAAAACAAGTGATGACAGCATTTTTTTAGTTTGTAGTTAGAGAAGCATGGAAAAATTACATATTTGTTGACGTCAATGTTATCACTTCCAATATACTTACTTCTCGATTGTATTGCAGCTTTAATTCAAGCTAATTCCAATAAAAAAATCAATGTAAGCGAAAACGATAACAAAAATTGTGAATACTTTTAAACTGAACAACCATCAACATACTTAATGTATTTTGATATGAAAAAACTTCAACCGTTTTCAAAACCAGGGATGAAAATGACGATGTTTGACCAATGAATATTCCTCAATAACATCCATAACACAAGAAAGAAATAACAAGGCAACTCACAGGAATGGAGTGGTTTCTTTCAGTCAAAAGTGCTACTTTTAGTCATTGAAATTGATAGAATGAGCAAAAAAATTAACATGGACCCAGGAAATACTTTCAATTCCCCAACAGTTTTTTTTTTAATTAATTTTTTTAAATGTCTGATTTTTCAAACAAGGTGTGGTCTTTATGACGTCACAAATGAGGCAATTTGGCGCATCTTTCTACTACGTTTCCACGTTATGATAATCAAGAAGCGAATTAAATTTGTGCTTCACGCTTGCTATCAACCCTATCGTTGCCAATACATGTGAGTAAAGATGCGAATAAAATATTTTGTACTGTGAATGGCAACATTGAATGGCATTTCATCATTTGTGATGTCACACGACAGAAGTGTAAACAATGAAAGAGCACCGATTTAAGTGATTTTTTAAAAATATCAAACTTAAATAAATTATTTAAAAAATGGTCAGATCCTATGTTTTATGTTTTTAAGCATGCTTTTTCAGAAAAAAATACTTTTAAAATTTTGGAAATGACCCCATTAACCAACTTCTTTGGCAATGTAGAGAAATTGAAAACAAGCAAAGCAAGTGCCTAAGAATTTTAATGATTTTTTTAACCAACTTGTTTTTTAGGAGCACTCGGTTGTAACGAGCAAATATCGTAGAACGTTCTATCTCATTATAAGAGAGTTTGACTGTAGCTTATTACTATTGTCGTAGTTGATGTTCCTTTGATCACTCAACTTGAACCAAAAAAAAAGCCATTTTGCCATTCTTCCATGCACTATTAAAATTTCTTAATTACATGTAAAATTTAAACAAAAATACCTACTTTATTATATAACCTTATGTCCATGAAGTAACCGTGCATATATGCACGCAACATATTAGTTCCTTGTAAGTGATCCAGGTGAAGCTCTTCAAGCTCTTTCTTAGTAACAAACTTGTAATCATCGTACACTAAAAGAAGTTCATAAAAAGCAATATTAGTTGAATATACAACTGTATTTTGAGGAAATAGTTTTTAAAGAAAATTTATAATTTATAATTATGATTTTAAAGCATTTGTGAATAGATCTGCCTTTCAATGTCAGCCAACGTACCAGCATCTTGTTTAGATTCTTCAAGTTCTTCTGTGATGCTGTCTAGGAAAGAACACCATTGAGGTGCAGGGCCAATGCTCTAAAATTAAAAGTCATAAATAAACTGATTTTAATATAATTTTTACTTCAAGCAATGAAACATTTTTAGTATTAAGGGAGATTCATCCAGTAACTAACATCAAAACAAAATTAAAGAATTAAATGTAGCTACATTAATTTTTAGTTAACAGAAGGGAATGTCTTCTCTAGCAGAACTCAAACAATCCTCTCTTGCCACAATTTATGAAAGGTACTCGGATGATAAGTGGGTTCACATTTACACCAATAGATCGGCTCAGGGAACCTCTGGAAGAGTGGGCTCTTGCATCTTCTCCAACTTTTTTTCAATTAAACAACCATTGAGTTTGAATTCAGACAATTTTGATGCAGAAATCTTGACAATTTATCTGGTTGTTCAAAGGAGTGAAGAGAGATGCATGGTGAAAAATTTGTGCTCTTCATTGATTTCCTCCCACAATCTGCTTCCTAATAGTACCATTGAATTCGAATGCAAGAAAATTATCAATACTCTCCTTACTTCCGGTAAGGAGATCATTTTACAATGGATTCCAAGCCATTGTGGCTTACGGGGTAATGAAAATGCAGACACTCTTGCAAAAGAGGTTTCTCTCTTGACCCCCTCCTGTGTCCCCTGCAAATCTGCAAAGCATCAAACTTTTGCTCAAGCAAAAAATTCATGAATACCGCACAGGCTCCAGAAGGGAAAAAAATTGTCAGCAAATTGTGGGATAGTCCTTTGTCATCTTGCAATCCCAGGAACCTACCTAGAGCTATATGGGTCTCTTCTTTCTGCCTGCTGACGGGACATGACCTTCTTCAGGCTCATCTACATAGTTCTATACCAATGAACTCTCCTAACTGCATTTTGTGTGACGAAGCAGTTAACATGAATGGCAGGCACCTCTTTAACTGCTCTGCACTCCCCGCAATTCCTTCTTTTTTAAGACACTTTTCCCGTCTGGAGATTTTTATTTTTATACTGGACTGCACAGGGTTGTTTGGATTAAACCACATTGGTTTAAACCAATTGTTTTTTTTTAACCATGTAGGTTTTTTTTTTTTTTCAAAAAAAATTTTTTTTTTGAAAAATTTTATTGTTTTTCCCCAAATGTTTTCATAAATTTTACATATTACTGTAAAGAGTAAAATCTAATTAATGCAAAGTTTTTTATAGATAAATAACAGATTTGATAAATTTAGAAACTTAATATTTCTTAAAATAATGCAAGTTTGCAAAACAGTTTTAATTTTGTTTTTTTTTTCCTTCGTTTTAATCAATGCACCTTTCCTATTAGGTACATAAATATACAAGGCAGACCAACTAAATTTTTCTAAAATTACATGTAAAAAAATCCAACTAACTCTTTTATAATTTTTTAATGATCATTATTTTTCAGTTTTTTACATTTCAAAACAGTCCAAAAAGCATATTTTGACCAAAACTTCATATACTACCTGAATTGTTTGATTACTTAAGATTTATTGAGATAGATTATGTACCATTGAAGCGATGTAAAGTGTAAAAATTTCTTAATAGTAGAATATTTAAATGACAATTAAAGAGAAAAAAAATAAAGACGTCCAAGAACACTTAGAGTAGGCATAAAGTTGAGCTTATAACTGCACACTTTTAGCATCCCCGATAGAGCATGCAGACAGAGCAAGAAAAGAAAATATATAAAATTATGAAAACAGAAAATATTCATGTACTTCTGTGCTCTTATAAAAAAAAATTTAATGCCAAATTTTCACATTTCAAAGAATTTTTTTGATCCCAATATAATAAAAGAAGTTTCATGTATGAATGGTGGAAGAATCAATGAACATTAATTTATATGACAGTCTTCGTTATTAAAAGAGTATTTTTATTTAAGTTTGTACTGAGGCTTTTAATTAAAATGCTTTTTTTTTTCTTTGATAAAAAAATTGTATTCCTAAATGCATTAAACAAGGAGAAATAATATCCACAATGAAAAACATAATGATTTTCTTAAAACCTGCTTGCCCTGTTTCTATAATTGTTGTCATTGATACATTAGGTAAATAAATTACATAATTTCTAACTTTTTTTTTAATTTTTAAACAAAATATGTGTTGATCTTTTGATTTTTAAAGTTGTATAATGTACAACAGAATTTATTTGTAGATACTGCAAAATGCTGTCCACATGTTAAAGGGGGTGCATGATTTTAATTTTACTTTTATTTTTTATTCATAGCAGTTAGCTATGATTATGAGGAAATTAATTTTCAATAATTTATTCTTAGTTATTTGTAATTAATAATGTTTGAACAGTTAATTATTTCTTTGATTATTTATACATGACCCATTTATGTATTGTATTTTTTATAATAGTTAAAGATTTTCAAACAATATTCTCCTATAGAAATCTCTAAGTATGAGAAAATAAAATTACAAGATTTTACTCTTAATCATTTAATTAATTAGGTATAAATATGAATATCAAAAATTTTTAATAATTAATCTATAAAATCTTCATGATTTTCCTAAAATAAAATTGTTTTTCTTAGATTTAGTTATAAAAACCACATAAGCCTGGTTTAAACCAAAAAAAAAACAAAAAAAAAACCTGGTTTAAACCCAAAAAACTGGGGGGGGGGGTTTCCAAAAAAAAATGGTTTTTATACCAATCCTGGGATTGCAAGACAGTGTATGCTCGAAAGGGCACTTAGTTAAATGTTTTACTCTTTTAACTATTTGAAGGACATAATTAAATTTTTTTTTAAAAAACATTAACTTTTAGTAAATGAGTCTTGTAATGTCATTCAAGGAATAGAAAGTAAAAAGTTGTTTTAAAAAAAAATAACAACTGACAAACAAATTGCAGCATTAGCAACAAGGTTAGTAACACGTGTGTTCGCTCGGTTCGACAAATATTATCCAAAAATACCCTTCTGTTTAGTGAGATAAAACAAAGTTATAAAACGATTACTGATTAGTTTGAAAATTTTGATAATAAAAAACCATCCTGAATGAAGCTAAAATAGACTATGCTCTTATGAGCCGTTTTCTTAAATACAAAAAGGAAACGTAACTTTCATTTTTATACAATTTTTGTAGTTTTTATTGCAATATTAAGACTTATAAGCTCCTAAATGCAAAAGAAAAGAAAACGAAGAGATTAAATATGAAACACTTTTGTATTGACAGCACTTCAAAAATAAATAAACAAATATTTAGTACGACAAGAGGCATGAGTGTTCTACCGTCATTTATGACGCATTGCAGAAAAAACTCATTATTAATTTATTGTCAGTTGATAAGTTACACATTGGTAGATAAGATAGTTAGACACAGAAAGACTGAGATTTAATAAAACACTACAATTTTTTCAATAAAAACCCTAAAAGAGCAAGTTTCAAGTAATATTATGAACTAGATTGTAATTAAAGGGGAAAAAATTTAATTGATTACATAAAAACTCTCTATACAGCTTTGACAAAGCTGCCTTAAATTTGTAAATGAAAATTAAAAATAAAAGCCAAGTTAAAAAAATTTTGACATCTTTAAACTTACGCAAAAGCTGTTTCAAAGGATAACTATAATAATAATTACTTACAGGAATGAAATAGGTTAAAATCTTTCTATCTTCATTTGCCATAAATAAAAGACCTGAAATTGGAAAATTAAAAAGCTTTTTATCAAATCATCTAATACTGCAATGTTTTAGTTATGATTTAGAGTATTTTAAATTAATGAACATGGTATAGTAATGTAAGATCTTAGGGTTACATCAAACCAGAATTATAAAGTTATTGATAAATCCATCATTTTCAAAGAATTTGAATACATGAAATTTATTTTCATTAGAGATTAAAAATAAATGATTTTAGAACTAAAAAATTTTCATATGTACAAGACATAGGCAAATGCAGAAATAAAATTTGTAAAGACATAGATCACAAATAAAGTATTACCCCACATTAGGCTTCATGCCAGAAATAAGTGAGGTTAGTCAAAAATGAAAATATTTAAACAAGAAGAAAATAAAAATGAATATGCGTTTGCTATTAGTGAAGTTATTCCCGTTAACTTTATTAATATAGGAATAAAATTACTGATTTAGAAGCATTCATAGTAATTGTGATTCATTTATTCTTTGCTTTATAAATTAAATTCTGTTTGAAATGGCAAATTATTTATAATTTAGGATTAGAAACGTTTGCTTTGTTTTATTCATTTTTTTTTATAAATTTATGTATAACAAGAGGCAACTGTATGCTTTCTCTCTTTTTCTGATACTGATTTCTGTAGACACATTTAAATGAAAATAACAAAGGAAAATTATATCATAGGTCATACATGTAACTTTTAAGCAGTTTTTGATCACCATAATCAAAATGATATTTAGAAACAAGGACGTAGCCAAGGGGTGGGTCCATGGGGTCCGGACCCCCCCCCCCCCCCCCCCCCCCTTCCCGAAAGACCACTGTCTGCTTTTTGTCAGTTGTTGCACCTCACGTCAACAAAAATTTTTCAAAAGAGAAAAATTTTATGAAAACCGGTATTTTCCCCTTAAATATTCCCATTAATCAGCAATTTTCCTGCATCCGAGTCAATTCAGAACACGAGAACCTCGTGAAACTGCAATTCCCTCTTCCCGCCTTTCTTCTGCTGTGTCGCGTACTCCCTCCGAAAATGACGAATTTCTGCTTTCAACTCAGCTTATGACCTCGAAATTCGGCCCCTTTCCCTTGATCCACCAGAATGCCATCGGCAAAGTAATTGAAAACGAACATTTATTCTCACTTTCGCCGTACCCCCAGTCTCATTGGCGTGGTTTTCTTTCTTTCTTTCTTTTTTGTTTTGACTCTTTTCCCGCTCGGACTTGATTTCCTAGACACATGCTGCACGAAGGACAGCCAGAGTGGGGTGCATCTGTTGTGAATCAGTAATTGAAATGCCTATTATTTTCTGTTTTAACACACAGTATTTTTCTATTACATACTTATAGGAAACGTATCTAGAACAAATTCGTAATCAGAAGAAAATTAAGTTTACACAAACTAGGTAAGTTGTAGTTCCCTTTTGAAGGTTTCTTAACAATACGAGCAATTTTGTCTGCTAATGTGTTTTCCCATTTAAAAATTAAGTTCAGACAAAAACGAAAAAGAAATTCTGCACATTTCGTGTGTTTGAGGATGAGAAAAAACGAACATTAATTATTAATTAATTTATATTTGCTGTTTATATTTTTGGGATGATTCATTTTAGATTCATTTTATATTTTGATTAATAATCTTATTTAAACTTTTAGCTTATTTTTAACAATAATAGATTACTTATGTCCCCAGAAGCTTACAACTTTTGAACTGTAATCCTGAATAAAAGTTAGCTTTTTTTTTTTTTTTTTTTTTGAACATTTGTGTCTTATTTTTAGCTCAAGATAACTTTGAGAAAATTCTCTCCTTTCTGAGAAACAAACTAGATTTGTACGGATGTTTTTCCACCCAATATTTAAACATGACCATGAAACATATTAAATGCCCAAAAAGAATGTGTGTTTGAAAGTAAAGTAAGTGAATAATTAACGAAATTATTTTTCGCTGTATCAAAATTTTATACAGCGAAGAATGAAATTGAAAATTAATCGAGTATTTTACTCTGATCAGTTTATGAAATTGCAAGTTCTGCCATATTAACACATGACACATGTAATTTAAAAGTAATTATTTGAAATTCGTACTTTTAAGTCTTACTGAATTGTGAGTCTATGGTTCCAAGAAAAAAGCCGTTAGTTACTTTTAACTGAAGAACAAAATCTTTCTTCGATGTTGTTCTGTTTTTCAAGTAAAGCATATTTATATTTGCTTCATAGGAATAAATTTTCTGATTGTTATTTACCGCCTTTGTACTGAGGAATTATTTAGTAAGCATCCATGCATCCATCATTAGTAAATTGCGAAGGTAGCATTAAACGTAAAAACGGACATATGCATTTAACTATAAATTATCAGGTGAAAACCTCTGCTATTTACTGCGTTACAAGCAAATAATAAAAAAAAAAGGTGAATGCGAGGTAAATTTTATTGTGTTTTTCACTTCTATATTATTATTTTTTTTTTTAACTTTTAATTTCTTCAAGTTAAAATTACTTGCTATTTCTTGCACTAGAATATATTTTACTAACATCACATAAAAGAACGAAAAAAAAAGTCAATACCTACGTCATAAAATATGATATGCTTTCGCGAATACAGGATGATTACAAAATTGCTCCTATAATGGAAGCTATACCAATTTGAAAATGAAAGAATCAGAAGTGTTATTATTGTTAAATTAACTTTAGAAGATTGATTCAAATTATTACTGGATTTTTAACCACAATTATTCTAAGAGTTTTTACAAAAGATTGTCTGTAGACTTTGGAACATCAGATGACTGAGGAGCAAATGATTTGCAAACTGAGGCTATGAGAAACTTATAAGTTTTGTTTCCAAAAATTAGCTAGCTTTATGCATACATATTGTTGAAAATGTATCTAATTTGATGCTGCTGTATTATCGCAAACGGGACGAAGACTACCTTAATGATCAAAATTTGACGCTTGACTCCAAATTATGAAATTTTCGAGTATAACACTTGCTTACTGCTAATTAAGACAGTAAAGTAACCAGGCTATAATCAAATAGTGTCACGATAATTCGTAACAGAGCATATTGCCATTTTCCCTGTAGTTGTTTACAATTATTTTTTTTAATTTGAAAAAGACTGGTCTGTACAGAAGTTGTTTTGTATTAGCAGAATAAACAGAACTCGTGTTTGGTGGTGAGATAGGTGGGTGCAATGCCTCCTCTTGATCTTTTAAATGAAGCATCAAATTGAAAACATCAGACGAAAATTGCCAATAATGTTCAAATCAGTCATGACCTTATAAAAAAAACATTTATAAAAAGCAATCATTTCCTTTTTTGCCAAAATGTTGTTCAAATAAAAATACATAGATGCTTAATTTCATTCATTATTCATTCCATTACTCGTCAGGTAAAAGATCTCTCAGGTATTCGTTTGGTTTGACAAAATTAAACCCCTAGTGCAGTTTTGCATCGCAAAGAGCTCAAGTGTCTCCATCTGGTGGAAACTCGGCGTCAAAACTTCCTGTGCCAGTCACATCCTTAATGGCAGCATATGAAAGACTAGATGCCATATTGGTGGTTCGCACTATGTCTGAAAAGGCTAAAGCCTCTAACGAAGCCCCATTAGAAAGAAAAAAAATTACCATAACTGATCCTAAGATAGCTTATTTTACCAATTCGTTGCAAAAAAAAAAAATAATAATAACGATAAAAAAAACGTCAATGCGCTTTTTTTTTTTCTAATGATTGCAGCAAAGGAAGTCTCCGTCCCTCAAAGAGTTAATAGTTTGTTCAAGCTTTTAAATGATGGTTAGAAATAATAATAAGAAAGTGGATAAAATTAGAAATTTCATTCAATTTCGTATTATCAAGAGAATGTTATAAACGTAAATAAATAAAGAACTAGTTCCAGTTTTTTAAATGAAACCTTGCTAATATTTTCGTCGAGAGGGTGGTTGAATTTTGCTAGAAATCTTGTTCAAATCAAACAGAGTGGCGGAATTACGTTATATAGCATTCATACAGTTATACATTCAAATCGATAGATATAGATTTCTTTATTTTTTCAAATAAAATGACTTGTACATATTTTGTTGAAATATCAAACAAAGCTTTAATATTTCATTAAATTATCACCTGCATTTTCCAAGTAATCCCTAGAACATTTTTTCATTTTTTCATTTTCTGATTTTCTTTTATTGTGAACTTTTTATTAGTAGGAATTATATCACTCATTTTCAAAGCATCAGAACAGAGGAAGCTTGTGTAATGGAATTTTTTTATCCATGTTTGGAAACTTAGTATGGCATAATTTTGAGTTTAATGTTAATTTTATAAACTGACAATAATTTCTTCGCTACTTAATATGAAATTTTTTTTTAAATTGCTCTATCAATTTCAATCATTTAATTAATTTTAGTTAATTATCATATTCTCATAATTAGTTTTAACTGGATTTATTTTTTAACGTAAATCTGAGCTACTAAGTCTGCTTTAGTATGCCTCCTCTTTTGAAGTTCGTGCAACCTTGGACCCCCCCCCCTTAACAAAGTTCTAGCTACGTGCCTGTTAGAAAGGAAAACCCGACAAATTTATTTACACTAAAATATTGATTTCATATTTTCTCTTTAATAACAAATGTCAACAATAACAAAATAATGGATGCAGTTAAAGAAATTACCTGAATTAGGAACAATACACAGATCATTTAAATGAACTGGAGCTTGAATAGTAGTATACGGTTTGCCCTAAAAAAAAGTTTTGTAAATGTTGTTATTGTTATAAATTCATTACCACACATAGAAGTTAACTTTAACCACAAATGCACTGTTACTACTAATATTGCACAAAGTTAACATTGCTCACTTTTCAAAGTAGTGCAATAGTACATAACTAGGAGTCATATTACATAAAATACACCACCAGCTCAGTTATTCCATCCGAGGACTGCAGTTTCGTGCTTTTTAGCACTCATCAGCCTGGAATAGGAAGTAATTGAGCTGGAGACAAAAAACCTCTTAAAGGAGTCCAGAAAGCCAAACAAACATGTAACTAATGTAGAATTAGCACACCAGATGAGTGAACCCAACAATGGTGCGGTTGAACTCAAAGATTGAAGGCGAAACTAGGTATTTTGTAGTAAGTTACCGCCCTAAGCCAGGGCTAAGGCAAAAATAAATAAAATACACAGCCAGCTCAGTTATTCCATCCGAGGACTACAGTTTCGTGCTTTTTTACTTGCACGTGTTTACAAAACTGCTGCGGTCACTCATCTGGTGTGCTAATTCTACATTAGCTACCAGTTTATTTGGCTCTCTTGGTTTTGGCTCCTTTAAGAGGTTTTCCGCAACTCAGTTACTTCTTATTCCGGGCTGATGAGTGCTAAAAAGCATGAAACTGCAGTCCTCAGATGAAATAACTGAGCTGGCGGTGAATTTTATTTATTTCTGCTTTAGCCCTGGCTTAGGGCGGTAACTTACTACAAAATAGGAGTTACATTAACGTGTTGTAGGAAACTTTGTAGAAATGTGGATATAATTGAATTGCACACTAAGCAAATTGAATGAACCTTTTTAGTTTGGGATATTGAGAAACATTTACCAATTTGGGGTTTTGAGAGACATTTATCAAAGTTACCAAAATTCTGGTATGACAGTATTTGGTCTATTTTTTCATAATTTTTTTCACAATGTTATCAGTTTATGCGGTAAATTTATGATGTATTTGCAGTGTTTTTTGACATTATTATGTTTGTAAATACTGTTCGTAATAAAAGACTTTGCGCATGCATATAACCTATTCTTAGTAAGCATTGTTTTTTGTTTGTATTTTTGGCTTTAACAAAAAAGGCGTTAATGGGGTTTTAATTACTTCTAATATCACAACGGTAACTCACTGAAAGTTTTTTCTATTAAACTAAGCAAATTACATAACCGCTTTGTCGTTTAAAAAATTTTTCATGACAATTTGAAACTTAACTTTTTGTCCTGGTGGTTAAAGCTAGTAATTTTTTATTATGATAGTTAATATATTAAAGTATCAAATGTATTTTGCATGTAAAACTGATAATTTACTATTGAAATTGATTTTTCTAATTAGTATTATAGCCAACATAGCCTGAAGCAATTTGAGCTAAGACTGTTCAAATTCGTTAATAAGAAATAAATTACTATGAAAGCCCCAAGCACTGTAAACATTATACACATTTCAAATAAACTTCATCTGGCACAGTTTTTTACCACTTTCTTACATGGTAAAAAAAATTGAAACAGCACATAATTGTGCGGAAAAGAAAATTATATGCATACTTAAAACTTATTATTTTAACTTTTACACTTTATTTATTTATTGTGATTTTGAAAAAATTGATTAAAAATATTTTCTAAGCACTATATCAAACCAATCACAAGTTTTCCTCTCCATCAAAAACAAATACTGTGAGGAACAACATACTGAAGTAGTTAGGTATTAAGTTTAAAAATATCTTTTAGAACATAATACAGTGAAATCCTGTTACAACAAATATCAAAACACCAAAATATCAGTTCTGCTTTAGTTCAAATTACACTGTTTGAATTCTACTACAATAACAAAATTTCGGGTCCCTTGAAGTTTGTTGTAACAGGATTTCACTGTATTCTTCACAAACTATGCAATACAATCAGTGGCGCAGCGAAGGGGGATTTTGGGGCATTGGTTATAACATAAATGCGTATTCTAAAACAGTAGTTAAATCATATGACAGGACTGTTGATCAAAAAAAACCCTCCGTTTTTGATCGAGAAACCAATCCAAGGAGGTATTTTTGATCAAAAAAACCCCTCTAGACGGTTTTTCTGGCTGCGCTTGTAAATACGATAATTAATTATAAATTTTTTAAACATTTTAAAAAGTAAGACTCTATAAAAGTTGCCTGAAATAACTTGCAAGATTATTTACTAAATGTGTTACTTACTGTATTCTGATTCCAAAATTTGACACATTTTGGATCAAGAGATACCACAAGTTCTTCACTTTTAATAAAGTCAACATTTTTTATTGGAAGGCCATACATATGATCTTTTACCACAAACGGCTTATTGGTCCTAATGTCATAAAGTAGAATCTAGGAGAAGAATAACAAATAAATTTAAGAAAGAAAAAACATTCTAAAATCAAGAAAATTACTCAGCAATGATTTCACTAATTGTAGTTCAAACTAACAATAAAGCTCAATTTGAACAATACACCCTTTGCTTTTTAAAAAATACTAATTTTTGTTACACCTGTTTGTTTTTTCTTACACATGAATTATGTTTCTGTACAAAAATTAAATATTTTTGCATAATTTTTTGTATTTCAATTTCATGGCATAACAATATAATTATCAAAACAAATAAGATTTTTAACAATTAAGCATAAGCCTTGTACGCAGATTATTTCTGAATATTTTTGAAATATAAACATTATTTCACATGCAAGCAGTGGCGTAGCTAGACCCGACTTTCGGGGGGGGGTTACTTCTCATATATATATATATATATATATATGAGAAGTAACCCCCCCCCCCCGAAAGTCGGGTCTAGCTATATATATATATATATATATATATATATATATATATATATATATATATATAAAATCGCTTGGAATTTTTTCCTTTTCTTCTTTTTTTTTCTTTCTCTTCTCTCTTCTTTTTCTCTTTTTTTTTTTTGAGACTAACTTTTCGGGGGGGGGGGGTTTGTCCCCAAACCCCCCCCCCCCCTTAGCTACGCCTCTGCATGCAAGCACATTTCCCAGAAAGTTATTAAAAATCAAAATAAATTATTTTCAATAAAGCTTCTGTTAATTTTCAGAGATCACAATAGATTATAATTTGAGCTATGTTTCTACTCTAGCATAGAACTTTTAATTTGCTTTAGTCCGAAAGAAAATTCAACTGTTTAGCGTCCCTATAACTTTCAGAAATTAAAGAGATTCACATTTGAAAATTAAGAGGAAGTTAAACCAAAATTTTCCGGCTACTTGCTCAAAATTGTACTATGATTATTATTGAGAAAAAAAAGCAAAATGAGCAGCATATTCAATGTATATCAACAAGCTCTTAAAGGTAAAGCATTAAGAATCAGAATCGGAAAAATATTCAGCAACGTCTCACTACTAATCAATGCATTTATTTTTCTCTCCTTGTCATCAAATTATACTGCCGTGGGCAGGTAAAGGGCAGTAACAGCAATTTTTTTTTTTTTTTTTTTTTTCATTTTTGTCATTTATTGCATCTCAGCTTCATTGTACAAGCTTACTTATTTGGTTTCCGCTGAAAGAAAAGCACAAAAAAAACGTCCAATTTCAACATTTCCCTATTGTTAGCATTGAATACAAAACGTATTTCCTTAAATACATCGAAAACTCATTTCTGCAGATACTGCTGTTTATTTGCCCACGGCGGTATAAGTAGGAATACAGCTCATCGTACATTTAGAAATCATCTAACCTTGTTCTTGTAATTTTGCTAAAAAGGAATGTGTTAGTAAAATGAAATAGTTCTCTAAGATAGAAGAAACTGTGAAGCATATTTAAATAAAAACATTTTTGAATTACCTGTCCAGTAAAAGTTCCAACGCCCAAAGTTAAGCCATGTTCAAATGATAATGCTGTTATAGACGGCAGACCATCAACACTAAAAACATGAAATTACAAGGTAAAGCAAGCAAGCTGTACTAACTTACAGAAAAACGATTAATCCTTGAGACTGAAGTTGTGCACATTAGTGACAAATGCACTGAAGTTAGGGTTTAAAACTCAAAACTTTGCCATTGAAGACAGAGATTTATCAAGAATTTATAAAGGATTTAATCTCTGAGAATTTGCCTGTTTCTAGAGCAAAGGATTGTCCAGCAGGGTTTGAAATAGGGTTCAATTTTTAGGGAGAAATGTCCCCTTTTACTTCAGATTCCAAGAGGGATTTTTTTAACTTGGGGGAGGATTTTCATTTTCCAGCATTAGCACTGAAAATTTTTTTAGAATTTTTAAAAATTCATTTTTATTTTATTTCTCTATTTATTCATTTTTAAATTATAATTTTTTTTAGTGAAATAACAATATCATCGTCAAATAATTATTCACTTATTTTGCAATTTTATTTTATTATTTCATTTTTTTTAAAAATATTTTATAACTAAGTAACATTACACTCAATAATTATATAAAATAACCTTTTTTTTATTCTAATTATTTGAATGGGTTTTGGTCCCCATTGATTAAAATAATTGGAATTCTACTGTGCAAAGACTTTTTCTCTGATGGTCAAAAAGTTTAAAGTGAAAAAAATTGCATACCTATTGAGAATGAACTTTATTCCAGTAGCTTTCGGATCTTTTCTGATCCCAATTTGTTGAAGCTGGCGGATCACAATTCATTGATGCCGGCAGATCGGAATTTGTCAATCGCTGATGTATACTTGAATTACTTTGAATTGACAGATGCTTTATTAAAAATTTATCCATCGTTAAGATAAATGTATAAATATTTTCCAAAATAAAAAAGAAGCTATGGAGTTCAAAATTTTTAAAATACAACGTTTAAACTAGCAAAGACAAAATGGCGAAAAGTATTTGATGCATTTCAAAAGAAAATGAGTGCTTAAAGAACCGCGTTGTAACCTCTGACCTCGCAGAAATCGCCACTTTTTCGGACATAGGCAGAAAGGTGAGTGCCAGGACGAATTCTAAATGTTAAAAGCATTCTTTTGAAACAGGCGAAATAAGAGCGGAAATTGCATTGTATAAACAGCATGGTGTTTTATAACTTCATTGTACTCTTACATGCTTTTAGGATTTCCACTTCATTTAAAAAAATATTATTTCCCACTTTATAAAAAAAAATAAAAAAAATAAAAATAAATTGAGAAAATCATCATTCTAGCAATAATGCCAAATCCTTCCATTCCTGATCACCAAGCCTTCCATTATTTCCAAATAATGGGAGACTTGGCGGTCATTTTTCTTTTATTTAGTTGTATGAAAGAATGGATGATGTGGCATTTCCAGTAGGGTTGCTCTCAAAGTTTGACGGGAAAATCTGGATTGTGCTGGTGAAGGGGGGGGGGGATCATTCGCTCTTCGGTAATACGACACTCAAAGGAAAAAAAATTTCTCCTTCAACCCTTTCCCCATCTGGGATTCAATATTAAGTTTAAGAATTTAGGGGAGGAGGGGAATCCTGCACGGACCTTTAAATTGCGTGGGATTTTCTGATTTTGTGCGTGTTTCATGCAGTTCCACGCTCTATTTAAAACCCTGGTCCAGGATCAACATTCCAATCACTTTTCTGAGGACGAAATATTTCTGTATGTGTACTATCTCAGTCTCAAAGGTTAAAATAATTAGCAAGTATTAAAAAACCATCAAAAAAATACAAAACAAAATCGAAAATATTTTTCTTAAGACCAACAGTTTTAGTTTCATCAAAGATGCCTGCATTTGAAACATTTCTCAGGGTTCCCACTCCAAAATAGAAATAAAAATAAAGCACTTTAAAGCACCCTATTTTTCTCTAACTAGGTTTTTTCATTGGGTTCTTGGTATATCATATGATTTTCGTACTTGTTTTATCAGAATTCATACCTCATCCCAATAACAAATAGAAAATCCAAAAATATATAAATTTCAATAAAATGGAGTGAAAAAATAAGGACAACAGCGTTAATGCATATTAAGATAAAAAATTTGAAATTTAAGCTAAACGCAGGGTTGCAAAACCTTAAACAAACGATTTGAAACCATCTATGATGGCATTGAGAAGCATTTTGATTTTTCAGAGCTGTTCAATGCTGTGTATAAAAATCATTAAAAAAATAAAACTAAATATCTAAGTTTTGTGCTTGTACTTTTATAATCATTTTACTAGCATAAAAATAATTATAAGTATTTAATTAATGACAAAAATGTGAGTGAGAAAATCTCACCCTCTGTTGAAATTAGAGTGAGATTTTTAAAAATTGAAAGGGATATTTTTTTTTAATCCAATAGTTCAATTTACCACATGTGATAAAATTACGAAAAAATTCTGCACTGAATATTTTTCCAGTGAGATGCCTTTTAAAAGTGAACAGTCTCACGGTCTTGTGCTTTATCAGGAACCTTGCATAACACATTTATTAAGTCATACTTTTGTACTGCCAAGCTAAGCATAAAAGTCGTATCTGCACTTTTTATCAAAATTGAGTTACGGTCACCAGGTGGTTCTTTGTTGCATATTTCACCCCAAAATAATGTTTTATCGCCATATGTGAATGGGAAATATTTTTAAAAACCAAAAAAAAACCTCTATCAGAATCAAATACATGGAGCCAAACATCTTTAAACAGCAATTTCTCATTTTGAACTCAGATGCAGATATGACTTTTGCTTTTAGTACGGCAGCGTAGACATCCCATGATTGCTTGAAAATGCTTATTCAATGAATTTTGGCCAGAAATACAAAGCAAATTTCTTAGCAAAGTTTCTGTTATCACAGAGAAACTCTGAAAAATGTGGAGTAGTTGCATGAATAAATGCATAAAAGCTTGTAAGTGTGCAATTGATGACATATCTGTTTAATCAAACTAAAGTATGAGCAAAGGCAAGCAGTTCATCAGATATTAAAAATTTATGGTAAGCTTTAAACAGAAAACAAAAAGATACTGAGAAAACGGGAGCAGAGAAACTTCAAAAAAATATTTAATAAATATTCATTTTGACAGAAAAAAAAATAGTTCAAAACATTAACAAAGATGGGCAGTTTCATTTGTAATTCATTGAAATTTCAAGTTTCAGTAAAATAAATAAACAATGGGCTTGAAATTTGAGAGAGAGAGATAATAGAACAAGAAGTTCCATCTAGAACTAAACGAGCCTACTTTCCCGTATACCCATACTACTTTCTAGTACCTGATCAATATTCTCAAAAATAGCTAAAATTGCAAATTATTTTAAACATATTTTTTAAATATTTTAAGCTGATTTCTAAGAATAAAATATTCCTCACTCATCTAAAAAATTAGAAGCATAAAAAAAATAAATAAAATAAAATAAAAGAACAAATAAAGTTATTTCACAGTTAAAACCATATCTGTGGAGTCGGAGTCAATTTCATTTTGAGATAAAGGAGTCAGAGTAGAATATCCAAGAATCAGAATCGGTCATTTTTCCTCCATGTATAAATTTTTGCCAAAGTTACGAAGTCAGAGTCGAAGTCGGGTATTCGGAGTCGGAGTCTGGAGCCCCTAAATTCTCGGAGTCGGAGTCTGGAGTTTGTAGTCAAGAGCTATTTCCAACAAAATTTGTTTGAAGTAAATCCGCCTTCAAGTACGGAATCTGCATTGACTTTCAGTTTCCCTGTAGGCGCTAATGTCAAGGGATTTGAACTGTTCAAAATTGAACGGAAAATTGTTCAATTCAAAAAGATATTTTATACAAAAGTTTTTCATCAAAAGCTTTTTCCTACAAAGCTTGTTTAAAGCAAATTCGCCTCACAGTTTGGAATTGGCTTGAATTTCCCCATAAGCGCTAATGTTCAGTTTTTTTGAACTGTTCAAAATTGAACAAAAAATAGTTCAAATCAAAATATGAATATAGGAATGAGGTGTCCTCGCTGAGATCTTTCGAACAAAAAAAAAATGTTCGAATCGGACTATTCACTCAAAAGTTATTAGGGAGGGGGGGACAGACAGACAGATCGACACATTTTTCCCCATCTCAATACCCTACTTTCCAATTTTTAATTTTTCGATATTTATTTAATTATTTTATTTATTTTTGACTTTTTTTTTGTTTTTCACGATATTTTTAAGATGCATTAAGCCTTCTTTCATGCTTTTTTCTTCTTTTTCTGACTTTTATTGGTAAAGTAGGCTAAAAAATGAAGAGAAAGCACAATCTTTCCTTTTTTAAAGACTTGCTGAAAAAAAACTAAAAAAGCACCTTGCAAAAATAATTAAGGATTGTTTTTCAAAATTAAGTAATTTAAAGGGCTCTTCATAACAGATCACTGAAATAAAGCACTTTCAAGGGCCCATGGGCACCATGTTTCTTTTGTTACAGACTGTAAAATAATAACATTTTCATCACTCTGCAATAGAAAACCAATTTTGTACGGTTAAGAACAGTGTTGTTTCAATCGCCATGGAGAAGACCAAAAGAGTAAAAAAAATTCTGAGAGTAAGATGTCTAAATTGCTGAATGAATCAGAGGGAGTTATTTTCAAACATCATAAGAAGTGAAGCTGAGGATGTGGACAGTATACTTGGGGCTAACCTAACCTGGCAGCCTTAAAATGCTGTGATCAGGATCTGCGTAGCCTTCACAATGCTGTCAGGCTAGGTTTGCCTCAAGTATAGTAAGGGGAATAAAGTGCAAAATAACGACAAGTGGACATCACAAAGCTTCAGAATTATCTAAGTAGTAATTAGTATTATAGATTTCTCACTTTTGTCTCAGATACAGTAAAATCCCTCAAATATGGACAATAGCGAGACAATTTTTTTTGTCCGCAATACAGGGGTGTCCGCAGGACAGGGGTTTAATAATGTTATTTGCCTTGAAACCGGGGAATTAAATATTGTCCGAATAAGAGGGGTGTCCCCCTTTGAGAGATGTCCGTTAGGAAAGGCTTTACTGTATTTTCTTTTTTTTTATTTCAATGTTTTATCTATATTTTGGGTACTTTTATGCAAATTTATAACTTTTTAAAATTTACATTCATATGTAACCATTTGTTTCATTGAAATGAAGCCACAGTTAACTACAAATTTCAGCGTGTTCAATTGCAGTAATGTTTTTACATTAGTTTTTAAATAAAATAAGGCTAACTAAGACAATCCCCCGGGCCTCTGCATACGTATGCCTGTGAAGTGTGTGGGCCTGGGAAAGCACTTCTTCCTTTTTCCGCTGGCCCTGAACAGTTTGATTAGATTTTTTTCAGAACAATGAAAATGCTTACTACTTGGCAAGTATTGAAGGCATATCGTCAAATGTTCAACCTCGTTTTAAACTTTTAAATTACACTGCACATACATTTCATAAAGTAAGTTCAAGTAAAGTTTTATTCAGTAAATTTTTGAACACACAATTCAGAACAAAGTCAATAATGATACAAATTGAGCTTGATCCCACTTACTACTAAGTTATTAAGAAGTTAAATTACAAGACAAAATAATTTAATACAAACCTGAGGGGAAAAAAAACCTTCATTAACATGTCTCAGTTAAATTTTAGAACACACCTAAAAGTCACTTGCAGGATTTCTGTTCATTTTTTGTTTCATAACATATTTATTTTTGAGCCAATCATATTTGTATAAACAAAGGGACATTCATCCAAATCAAGAAAAATGAAAATAAATATCAATAAACATATATTTCAAAAAAAAAAAAAAACTTACACAGTATTGTCTGCCATGCAGTTCAGTGCACAATCCAAAGTTCCAATCCTTTCTCGCATTCGAGGATCCCATGCTTCCACTTTACCCTAAAACAAATATCATATTTCAATGTGAGGTATTTTGAGAAACTTTCTTACATTACTTTACATTATTTACAAATATTTTTTTTTAAATTTATTTAAACAATCTCAAAACTGTTTAAAAAATTATAAATACAAAATTTCTTAAGATATGGATGCATTAAATTAAGGATTTTTGTGTTATTTTCATGCTTTAAATGTAACATTTTTTTTTTAATTTTTTATCATTATTTTAATTTATTTACTTTTTTTGCACTACAATATGAATGAATAGCTGACCATTCACGACACTGCACATTTTGCAAATGTAAAGTCAATACATGAGAGAAATGTTTCTGCAATTTGGATTTTCTTTACAAATAATATTGTAAAATTTTTTAAAAATTAATCACAATTTACTTAAAAAAACTACCTCTATAGTTCCACATGCTATTATATCATACTCTGAATGCACAGCAATTTTGTTTATAGAGCTGTAAAATAGTTTAATAAAAAATATTAGAATGCTTACAAAGAAATCATAAACATTTTCATAAACTTTAATGAAATATTGAATAATTTTTGAATACATATATTTAAATTGAAATTTATTACCTGGCATTTGTTTGATAAGGACTGAGGAATCTTCCTTGCTCCAAGTTTAGACGATAAATTTCAGAACTGAAAATTATTTTTAAAGAAATTACTTTACAGTGTTAGATTTATGATACCAACTACATGCTGTAATTTTAATTATTGAATTAAAAAATTTAGAAATATAACGTTCATTGCCACATTAAAAATCCCATTTAAACTTTCTTTATACAATTGCCCAAATTTATGAAAGATACTGTAAATTAATCAATTTAATTAAAAAATTTATACAAAATACAATAATCTAAATGTATTCAAAGCAAGAAATTATGTTATGTTCCCCATTCACTAACAATACTTTCTTCTATATATTAGATATAGAAGAAAGTAATAATAATAGTACAATCAGGAAATTTTTTTAACATGTTGTCATTTGAAACCTTTTATTTTGTAAATATGTTTCTTTATAAACATACTAGTGGTACCCGCACGGCTTTTTCCGTAATAAAAAAATTAAAAGGTATTTTGGTTCGCCTGTACATTTACAAATAATGTATGGTGAATTTTCTCGCCAATTGGCTTGTGCTCATGTTACGGTTCCACGTTATGATAATTTCGTAATTTACTCGTCCATCTTATGATATTTTTGTTCTTAAAATTGGAATAGAAAAAGAACCACATCGAATTTTCGAAAAATCGCTTCGAGGTGCACACCCCCATGCTACAAACTAACTTTGTGCCAGTCTAGGCGCTCTGCGCATCACAGATATCTTGACAGGCAGACATCCGGACAGAGAGACTTTCAGCTTTATTACTAGTAAAGATCATTTTCCAAAAAAAAAAATTCATACTTGTTACCAATCAAAATATTTATTAAAAAATATTTCAAAATGAGAAGTATAAATAATAAGCCATCTATACAACACGTTATTTATTGTCTTTATACAAACACATTTCTGTACCTCAGAGCCAGACTGACTTAGTACAAAAAATTGTGATTTTCCGTTCATTAGTGCATTGTACTTAGAAGCCTAGGTATTCCGCATTGAGTCCTGTGAACGTAATTCTTTTTAAAAAAATCCTTTTCAATTTTTTACCAGGGTCAAAAGAGTGCACTTTCCATCCTTTGCGTGTGCCAGAAAAAAGTTCTTCCTCTCTTCTATAAAAGTATCATAATGTGACTTACGTCCATTAGCTCTGGCGACAGATTTAACTACTATAATTTTCTTTTATATCTTTCATATTTATTACATTAACCTTTACACTTCATTTATCTTAATATAGTGAAATTAATTTTGCTCTAAAATTCTTGGTTAATACTTTTCTTTGTATAATGATCATATACTAATTTCATTCATTACAGTAGAAGACCGTTATAACGCACAGGTTTTTGAGTTATATAGATCATTTCACAAATTTTGAAACTAACATTCAGAATATATCTATATATTAGCACTCCAGAATGTGTTTTATCTGCAATGAGTATTAAAGCACCAATATTTCAATTAGTTATTCACAAATAAATATGTTTCACAATCAAAAAAAAGTGCATTATCCTGCACTTCTGCTAGCTTCATGGTTTGCATAACAGCTGCATTTTCAAGAGCCATCTGGTATTTTTTGTTTACTATGAGTACAAATTTTAAATTTAAAAGCTTTGAATTTAGATGGAAACATGAAAAACTTTCAAAATTTAATTTGCCTAACAATTTTTATGTTTGCAAAGCAAAACAGAGGGATTTTTTAAGCTTCCAAAACTTATTGTTTACTTCTGAAAAGTTGTGTGGTTTATAGAGAATTGCGTTACATATATCGGCGTTATAATGGTCTTCCACTGTATTTTGCTTCTATTAAATTGAAACTTGAAGATGAGGTACAACTTTTAAAAGAAAACACAATAATACGTGTAAACTAAATTAATAACACAGTTTTAGCTTTACTACTTATTGAAACATAAAACATAAATTAGAATTACATTTTAAATGAAAAATCAATGATGAAACAAAAAAATATTTGCATGCAGAAAAATAACCATATTTTACATTTTAATGAAATGTTAGAGAAGAGAAAAACAGTATTTTTTTGATCAAGCTATTGGCTCTCATGCATTGTAGTAGCTAACTATTCCTATAGTGCATTCAGGGAGAAGTGATAGTGGAAGTAAACAAAAAGGGTTGCTGTTTGGAACCAACATTTGCAAATTTTTTTTAATAACTCCTTGGATTGGTGATTCTGTTCACGAACATTTCGCTTATTTGCTTGGGCATATTTCCTATATCCCAACACCAAGCAGACAACAGTATTGCCAAGTGTCAAGTTGCTTTGTTTACTTCCACTATTACTTCTCGCTGAATGGACTATAGGCTACTTCCAACACTCCTAGTTTGATTAAAAAAATTTCATTTAAGTAACATAAAGTTATTAAAGGTCATTTGTCCCTGAAATCAAGTAGCAATGGTTAACTAGATCCTTACCTAGCTCCAACTAAGAGAAGATCACATGATTCTTTGTGGTAAGCAAGATCACGACCAAATTTTGGAATCCTTGTTTTATAATATCCTCCATATTGAGCATGAAATTCTACAGATCTATCACATTGCAGTAGCACTAGCTGAAAAATAACTTCCAGTAAATTTAATAAAATAATTACAACAGTGATAAGGAATATAAAAATCACTAAGCAAAAATGTATCATTTTGAATGGAAACTATCTAAGGTAACGTAAAGCAAGTACATGCAAAATACCGACAGCCTGGTCATGACATCCAGCAGGGGCTAATCCAGGATTTTTTTCTTGCTACCTATTTTTGTGAAAGTATTGCATCATTCTATTTCTGCGAATGTTCTTTTTTATCAGCATTGTTTTTGTGAACTTTTAGAGGCTTCCTAATTTTTGTAAAAGAGAAACCGAAAAAGTGAAATTTTAGTTCAAAAAGTTTAAATGTCATTTAGTATTATTTTTAAAAGGTTTCATTTTTTGGGTGGGGGGGAGCTAAAAACCTAAGAAGTACCAAAAATACCATCGTAATTTCAGCTTAATGGGCTATATAATACTGTGTACAATAATGGAAATTATGAGAAAAATGGTGCCCCAAAATATGTTAAAAGATCGTGATGATATTGCATAAATACACTTTGGTGAGAAACAGCTAGAAATTAGTTAAAATACCACAAAAAGGTTGCTATTTAAGCGATTATTCATATAAACCTGCTTAGAATTTTATTTTATGAGTAAATTTTGTTTTAAACAGAGAAACAAGTTTTATATTTTAAAATGCAATTTTTTGTGAAATTTTCGATGTTTTTGTGAATATACTGATTTTATTACTTGATTTTTGTCAAAGTACGTATTTCAAAACAAGATTTTTGTGAAGGTACCGAAAAACGGCAGCAAAATCAGCCTTTATTGGGCCCTGTCCGGAGACTATAACTTCGTCCTTGTTATAGACTCATCAGTCTAGAATAGTTAATAACCCAGCTGGAAGCAGATGTTCTCTCATTAAAGCTGAGATTAGCAACAAACTGGTAAATAAACTTAATTTCTCGTGCATTTTATCAAGGTCGAAGCTGCAGTCTCTAGATCGCATGACTGGGCAGTGGATATTTTGCAAGTATGTCTGCCCAGGGGCGTGCTTGAAAAAAAAATTCTTTACCCTTAAATTTTGTCTCTCAAGTTGTCAAAGTTGGAGACTGCATTGAAAAATTACATTTTTTTAATTTATAATGCTTTATGTCTCTTCTCCTTAGTGCAGGTATCTAAGAGTATGTTCATTTTTGTTATTCGGTAAAATTTAAAGTTTCATTCAACAAATCAAAAATTTCTCCCTCCAAAAAAAATTGGGTTTGGGAGCCCAGGAGGTTTTTTTTTTTGAAAAAGTTAACCCTTCTTTTCGTAGCTACTCTTTATTCCTCTTGCAATGGCAGCAATTTTTTAGCATTTTGTATTGTCATGATTTGAATATTAAGTTAACATTGATGAGGCTTTTCTCAGATCTGATCATTATACATTAACTTGAGTTGTTAGAGATTACTTCATTTAATATTGTATTTTACACAGCCTTGAAAAACCAAGGATGCAGAGTTGGAGAAGGACTAATTTTGGAAAAAACAAGTCAGAGACAGGATTTGAAGGTTTAAAATTTTAAGAGTTGGAGTTGGTCATTTTCCCACAGATTTTAAAACTCTGCCAGTGCTACGAAGTCAGAGTCAGAATTTGACTGATTTTGGGGTAAAGGAGTCAGCGTCAAAGGCTGTAAAATTCCTGGTCGTTAAAGGCTTTAAAATCTGTAATTTTCCCTCCAACTTTGCAGCCTTGCTGAAAAGATACATAAAATACATTTTCTGATTCACCATACACTGTTGGAATACGTCTTTGTAAGTATTTTTCAAACAGCAAAAGAACACAAGACTCTACCATGAAAATTAACTAATTATGTCTCAATCAATCCAATAAATCCATATTATGACAAAATGAAACAGAAAAAAAGTGACAGAGACTATTTGATATCTTGTACACACTAGAAATAGTACAAAGCAATAAAGATGCGCTTTTTTTACATTAGACGGTACTACAACTGGAATACGTATTTTTTAATTACTTTTGAGTAGTCATCAGACAATATTTCAAATTGAACTGCTTCAGCATCAAAACAACGTTCAAATTTCATGGATAAATTATTAACATCATAGCATCGCACTCGAGGTTTGTACACGCCAGTAGCTAGAATAAATTTTCCATCTCGTGAAATTTTCACACCAGTACTAACTCCTGGCATGTCGAAATCTTGTATAAGTTCAATTCGTTTTCTAATATCAACATCTTTTTTCTGGAGCATTCGTCTTTTTCTTTCTGATAACCAATCTGGAAGAGACTTTCCATGGCTAAGATTATAAATTTTAACATTATTGGAATTTGTTACTTGCATTGTCAACAACTGCCTTTAATTTACTAATTTAAATATCTGATTCTTTAGTTTTTTTTTCCTGCTACATGTGTACTTATGCACGATCAAACATGAGCATGGCCGGCATGATGTAAACAAAACCAAAACACATGGTAACAGAAAAAGAAAATTTAGTTGTTAACTTACTGACTATAATGACAAAAAAAAATTTAATGATCATAATTTATCCCTTAAGTTAATTTGAAAACGAAGGTATTTTATGATTCTTTGTATGAGGATAAGTTTTGTATTTATTAAGTGACCGATCTCAAAATTCATTAAAAAACAAATTTCAGTTAATTTTCGTGTTTGTCACTGCAGCCGCGGTCTTTTAGTCATGAAGGTCGTGTTTGAAATGTGACAAATTTTTTGTACATAAAATGATTCAAAAATTATGCAATATTAATGGATTTTTCATAAATATTATCCGTAGTAAAAGTTATAAGCAGGGTATGGGATTGAATCTTGTATCTATTTTTTGATCTTGAAAAGTGTTTACCTATTTATTGTATCGTGTGTGATCGACAACCCAGCCCTCAGCTATTTAAATGAACATATATGTCTTGTGGTTTTAAAAAGCATTTTTACGACTATTACTAGGATTTGCTACTACTACTTGTTTCACTTTATGGAAATCGTTGAATTTCAGTTAAAACAATTCATAAATGCTTTAGTTTCTTCAAAATTCACATGAACTTAAATTCTTCCTAAAACGGAGGAACAAAAATTTGCTCTAAACTTTGCAATAGCTGTCACTTTTTGAACAGTGGTATACAAATAAATGTTAATTCTACAGAGATTTCGTAGCAAAAAAATAAAACCGTTTTGAAAACAAATCGTATAACAATTATTGAAGGTCAAAATGTGATCCTTCTCACACAAAAACATATCCTTTATCTTATCTTCAATCTAAAGACGATTTTCATTCGTTGTTCTCTTGGCTTAATTTCCACATTGGCGATGTTTAACGGACTTGGCGTAAATTACCCTTGAAGTACTAGGCATCAATGCAGCCCCCTTTCTATGAATCTGCACTAAAATTGTTAAAAGTTGAAAATATTCCATTTGCTGAAATAGCTTGGATAAGTTTCTTTTTTACTAATGTAGGTCAAATTGAGGGGTTTTTTTTTTTTTTTACATTGCTGATCCACTGAAAAAGATCTCAATTGATTATGGTTTCTCGCCCAAAATTTTCATCCTCAATGGTTTTTACATTCTGAAATGTGTAAATGTATAATAAAATATTGCAACCTACATTTTCATGTGGATTTTTTAAATTTTATTTCTTAAATACAATAAATATGTCAATGCTTCAATATATTATCCCCCTTCCTTTTTTTTTTTTTTTTTTGAGCAATCACGATTGCTTTTTGCTTTCATTTGACTGCTTTCATTTGATTGTTTTTGGCGTGCTATCATTTTATTTTTCCTGCGTGCCACCTTCCGCAGCACCAACGTCGACCGGCTCCTCACGATGTTGCTCCTATAGCGAAAGCCGTCTCCAGGTTGCATCCATAACCTACACACACGCGCATACATATACAACTACACACACACACAAACACATACACCTACACTCATACACAAACACATACACACACACAACTACCCACACATTCATGCTTGCACACAGACACAAACACATATGCCTACACACACATACCCCGCCCCCACTCATACAAACACTCATACACACAACTACCCACACACTCATGCCTGCACACAGACACAAACACTATGCACATACCCCCTACATACAAATGCACCCCCCACACACAAACACACATGCCTACATAGACACACACACACTCGTGATTGCGGAAAACATAATTTGAATTCAAGAGGTCAAAATTCAAATTAATTTTCTTTTTGCTTCATAAGTTCAAGTACTTCTAAAATAATGTTGCTAATGACAGAGAATCTAGCATTCCTAAATGAAGAAAAAGAGCATTCCAATGGGATCGAACTGTACTTGTTTTAAACAGTTACCATTTGAAAGCTGTTTTAATATTTTTGTGTTAAAAAATTCACTTTTTTTTTTTTTTCCATGATGGGAGAGTTTGGGCATGTCTGCTTTTCTAGTTTTCATTACTTTATCTCGTCAAACAATTAAATGAGCATTGAGCAGTTTGATTTTTTACCATAAGTTTCACTAAACATTTCTCATCATCCCATTTTGTTTTTAGAAAATGTTCAATTCATTAACCTTTTTTATATTGATTTTTAACTTTGTGAAGTGAACCAAACCTGACCAGGGTACATTAGTCTGCATTACAAAAATAGCTTCTCTTAAAATTTCAATGATAAATATTATCCAGACTTATGCTGTTTTCCATTTAGAATGAAAAAACATAAGGTTTTACACTAAAAAGACTAAAATTTTCTGTATACCTAGAAAGACTGAAGGGGGCAGAGTGGCCCCTACCCATTTTTTGGATGAAATCTTTTAAAAATTCTTCCTGAGTGAGTCCACACACCCAATACACCTTCTTATATGACTAAATAAAAACTTAGTATATTATTATTTTCAGCTTTTCTGTCTTTACTTGCCAAAAGGTGGAACTAGTTTATCTTTTCAAGAACAATGGCTGCGGTTTGGCTGGTAAGCAATCGGTATACTGTTTATAACATTTAGATATCCAACTGGTTGCATAAAAAGAAAATCACAGGTTAAACTAATTTAAATAGCATTTGTTTTATGCTACAGCAACTAGGTGAAAGGAAAAAAATATCTTTTTTTATTGTAAAATAGTTTAGGGGCCACTGTGGCCCCTCCTGTCTTTCTAGGTATAAAGAATCGTATACCAGGGTTGCCAACTGCTCCGCATTTTGCGGAGTTGCTCCCCAAAAATTGCGAAACTCTGCAGCTCTGCAAAAAAGTTAGTTTACCCTCCATTTCCCGTTTTGACTTTATCCTGACCAAGCTCACCATTTAATTTATTTTTACTATATTTTACCAGTTTATTAGGCATGTAAATATCAAAATTAAATCCTTATACTCAAAGCATAACATAGCATTTAAGGTGCATGACGTCATGTTTAAGTTATAGGGTTAAAAAGTGTTATTAATTTAAAAATAATTATTCTTATTCTAGTACTTAAAATGATTATCCAAGCTCAAAAATATTTTTTTTTAATTGATTTTTATACAAAATACTGAGTTACTCTCGGTTGGCTTTCTGCCGGCAGAAACTAGTTTTTGCCTTGCCAGTGGCAGAAACTGGTTGAAACCGGCAGAAACTGGCAAAGACTTAAAATCGTCTTATAATTAAAGTAATTACTAAATGATATCTGTTTAAACTAAAAAATTGAACTTCATCATTGTAAAAAATAAAATGTTATGCTAGTGCCTTTGATTTAGTTCAGAAAGGGAACTTTTCAATTGTTGATGCTTGTAATATTTGGATTAATCTAACAAAGGACAAAAATCATATGGGTTCTTAGAATAGAGGGGTGACATGCAGAATTAAACTGGCATTACTGTTTGTAGCTTCATCTAAGTTGCTTGTGATTGAAATTATCTTGTGCTTCAAGAAGAAAGTCAAATTTTACTTCCCAATATTAATCTAGGTTTTGTACTTAATATCACAGCTTTGCAAAACAAATTGGCCCCACTTTTCGAAACTCATTTTTCCAGTCGAATTTTTATCACTACCCTAGTTACTACATGATGGACCAGTTTAAAAATATATACAGTTTGAAAGTTTCATGAATATTGCTTGTTCCTTGATGCATTGCCTGCTAGCTCTTCTGTTGCAAGAATATTCTAAAAATTCCCATTCGTGCATATTAAATTGAGAAACTATTTAGATTTTTAGAACCACCTTTTCCAAGAAGCAACTGCAGGGTCCAAACAATGTAACATTTGATTCTGAATTGTAACAATATTGTAAATTAAACTGCTTTGGTTAACAATTAATTATTTTTTCCATGCATTTTCTATTGTCTGTCAATAGGTTTTTTTTTTTTTTTTTTTTTTTTTTTTTTTGTCATTTTGAGAGTTTTTGCCAGTTTCTGTCGAAAATGTGGCAGAAAATGGTTTTTGCCATGCCGGTTTTAACTGGTTTCTACCAGTGGTTTTAACCGCCCCGGCAGAAACTTGCCAGCCCTGGTTGCTCTGCAAAATTTCAAAATGCTCCTCAAAATTACCACAGATGCTCCTCAAATTGTTTCTTCAAGCTTGGCAACCCTGGTGTACTGTATTATGAGGCAAATCATTAAATGATTAAACAATCATTAAAATAGTGACATATAATGAAAAGTCTAAGTTCCATTAAGCTCCGTTAGATATTAATTGAGTTATTGAACAACAAACTATGCGAGAGGTCACACAGGCCCCCTCCGTCTTTCTAACGTTAAAGATCAATATTAAATTGAGCAACTTCTACTTTTGCACTATGTATGCCAAAACCATCTGCTTCAGCACAGCATGGGTTTTCCTCAAACTTCACTGTCACCATTACTAGAATATTGCTTTTCTATTTCTTCAATAAGTTTTCTGTTTTTGTGCGTTTTCTAAAAATGCATCAGCATCCCCCAGGTACTTGAAAAAATGAAAAATGCTGTCATAATTTTTTTCTTTTTGCGACAAAAAATAAAGAAACTACAAATAATTATGAATCAAAAGAACTTGCTTTCAGGGGAAAATTCATTTATTGCTCCATTCTTCATGAAAACCATTTTAAAAAAAAGTTTCAGCCTTGGACTGTTTGTTGATCACACACAAGGTTGCTTGGTTTAAACCAAATGTTTTGTGTTTTTTTTTTTTTTTTTCAATCATTTTTTTGAAAAATGAATCATTTTCCCCCAAATGTTTTCATAAATTTTTTATATTACAGTATAACCTCAATTTAATGATTTTCAAGGGACTGGAATAAGTTATCGTTAAGTCAAGGAGCATACACATTTAATGCAGTCAAATCCGGACCAGTGAACCTGTAGGAAATCTTTTTGTTGGGTGTCGTTAAATCGAAGTTATTCTGTATTAGAAAATCAGGGACCGTGTTAAGCATTCGCCAAATATGATAAAATCATAAAATCGGCGAACAAAATTCGAATTTGGCGAATTTATTAGCGAACAGAAAATTCTCTAAAATATACACAGAGGAGAAAAAATCTCCCTTCAGAAGTCAATCTAGATAAAAATTAAGTCCGATCATAAAATTTGGACCCCTAAAAACGAACCTTTCACAAAACTTCCAGACTAGCAATCACTGAAAGTTGTTTTATTCTCGGAACACTCCGAGCAGATTGAGGTGCGCGCACGCCCGTTAGCATCGGATCGGATCGGAGGAAGGATGACGTTTGCCTCTCGCCTCTTTGCGTTGCGTCACTGTACTTGCGCCTCTCACTGATTGGATATCGAGTACGCAGCTTGACTACCGAGTACCGAAAGTGTTGGCGGATGCCTTGTTGAATGGCGCGTTTGTTTCATTGTGTTCGATGTCTGAAACATCGGAGTAAGATAGGAATGGAGTCTTTACTTCGTGAAAAGCTTTTATTTCTACTCTTAAATTTATTGAAGAATGATAAATATCACTTGAAGTTGTTTTTAGCCATTTTTTCTTTTGAAAAATTACATATGATTTGGAAAAATTACTTAATTTGCATTTTTTTTTCTCCCCAAATTCTTAAAAACGGACAAAAATTCCTGGATATACCCCTGCCCTTATCCTCAAAAAATTGTCAAAAATTAAGTTATACTTCACTTTCTGATTAAATATTTCTGTAGACAAAAATACATTTAAAATGAGTAAAAGTTAGTCTTTGACTAAAACTTTTGAAATTTGGCTAACACTTTAAAAATTTGGCGAATTTACTGGCGAACGATTCGAAATCCTTAGCGCGATCCCTGGAAAATGTAAAATCCAACAAATGCAAAGTAACCAGCAAAGCTTTAGAAATAAAGTACCAACTAATAAATTTGCAAACTTTTATTTTTTAACATAATTCAAATTTGTTAAATAGCATTTTTCTTTCTTTTTCTTTTAATCAATGTAACTTTTCATATTATTTAAATAAATATACAAGGCAAACAAAGTTTTTCTAAAATTATGTGGAGAAAAATTTCAAGTGGTTTGTTGTCTTAATTTATTTTTCTTTCTCTTTTACATTTCAAAATAGATCAAAAAACATTTTTAAGCCAAAACTTCATTTCACTACCTTACAAGTCCCCTGTATAAATGGTAGAAGAATCAATAAACATTAATTTTTATGACAGTCTTTATTATTTGAAATATGTTCAGAGAATATTTTTATTGATTGGATTTGTATTGTCCAAAATAAGAAATGCGTTAGGATTGGAAAAGACTTCAGAACTTGTTTTTTTATTATTATTATTAGAGGCTTTTAATTATGATTATTATTTTTTCTTAACATATATTTTTAAAAAATAGTATTAAAATTACTGAGACTGATCTAACAAACCCCTACACCCACTAATGTAGGAAAAATGTTTGCCTTGTTATGAAGCTTAAGTTTTACATTTGCTATACTAATTAAATTGTTCTACAAGGTATGTATCTTTTTTCTTAAATTATCTGTTTTATCCTTTCAAATAGGAAGTGTTTTAGAGTCCTATTGGAATAAAATTCGTGATGGAGAATTCACTCTTGATAAAAGTCAATTGAAACTTATCGAGATCCTAGATGACTTGAAAGAACAATCAAGCTCTTACGTTGTAACCAAACCAAACGTATTTTCTAAGGTTTGTTTTATACATCTCTTTAATATTTACGATGGAAATTTATGTGTAAATTATTGCTGAAATTTATGACTAATTTAAATTTTTATTTTTTATTTATTTTGACTTAAAGTTAGTGTGTAGTTATTTTTACATTTCTCCCTTTTTTCCCCCACTGTGTATGGAGTAGAGTTTGATTTTTTAATTTAAATGAGATTTATTTATTTGAATCAGTTTTTTTTTTTTTTTTTAAATCTTTAAAACTTTGTAGACATTAATTACTTTACATTTATTAACATAATATGTTTCATACAATAGATGGATTCATTCATCTATTGTATGAAACATATTATTAACAAAATATGTTTCATACAATGGATGAATTCATTCAGCCTATTTTTAAAATTAGGATAAGTTCTCTAACTATTCAAAAAAAAAATTAAGATTATTAAAATACGTTATAATACTTTGAAGAGATGTGATTTTGTTTTCTGCTTTGCTTAAAGATAAGGTTCTATCATGTGCTTTTATAGTGTAAAATAATACATTGAACTATTTTTTTTCACTATATTAGTCATGATGTATAAGAAAAACTGCAAATTTTCATTTTGTTCTGAACTGTAATTATGGAGTAAAAGCAATATTTCAAGAGTGAAAATCTGTTACACACACAGAAAGAGAGATCAATGTAGTTTTGCCTGTTGAAGTTGAGATTGTGTAACACAGTGTAGTTAAATTTAGAGCAACACATTCTGAAAATGCAAAATTTATTTATAAAAATAAAATCAACTGGTATTAATTAATAAGTTTGTTAAAAAAAATCACTTGATTCATCTCAACTGATTTAAATCAATTATTTCTTTTTAAAAAATCACTTGATTTAAATCATAAATTTAATGCTTTTATATAGGAGTTTAGTAAGACCTCATTTGGAGTACGCTGTTCAGTTTTGGTCGCCTTATCTGAAGAAAGATATTTTTGTATTGGAAAGGGTTCAAAGAAGAGTAACTAGATTAGTAAGGGGACTTTCAAATTTAGATTATGACACGAGACTTAACAGGCTTAACATGTATAGCCTGGAGCAAAGGAGGATCAGAGGGTACATGATTCAGTTATTTAAATTTATCAAAATGAAAGATGTAAATGGATTAAATTTTTGCGAGGAAAGCAGGACGAGGGGTCATTGTTTTAAGCTATTTAAATTTCAGGCTAACTTGGAAATTAGGAAAAACTACTACTTTAGTAGGGTTGTGGGCACTTGGAATAGCTTACCAGAAGAGGCGGTAATGAGCAAGGGGGTGGATAGCTTTAAGAGGGCCATTGATCTTCATTGGGGACTAATTAATTGACTAGGACCAGCCTAGCTGGGCCCAGAGCCTGTTGCTGGTCATCACATTTGTAATTATGATCTAAATCAACAAACCCTGATGATGTAGATTCTTTATATATTAATTATCAAAAAATAAATTTGTGGACAACAAACTAGCTCTTTTTTTTATCTAGTTACATTTCACTTTCCCTGCTTGCCTTGAATTAGCATTTAGTGCTCACCAAAAGGCATCCCAATGAGATGGGCATGAAGTTCACTGTGATTTCCAAAAATGTGTCCTTATGTGTGGCAAAATTTTGTCTGAAATTCAGAAAATTTAGGTGGAGTATTGCATTAAAAAAAATAATGTCTTGTCATTTTTTGTCATTAGATATAGGTGCGTCACATTCTATCATTTGATAAAATTCATTTTCAGGCCATGAATTGAGAATTTTGCCCTTTCTAAAAATTTAAGTTTAAAGCATCGCTGTACTCACCATAAGACTTTTGAAACCCTGTCCTTTTCTGGTTACTTTCAATGCTAATCAAATCAAAAGTAAAACTTTGATAAAAAGTAAAAATTATTTAACTCCTCATTCAATTTTAAATAATTTCAAAACAGTGTTAGAAATAGGTGGTCATTAGTCACATTTTCTGACCATACATTTTGCTTTGACACCAAGATTTCCAAGCCTGTGCCCCAAAATTGAGGCCTTCAGAATCGTATCAAACCTTTTTTATCCTGTCTCAGCATGATTGAGGCTCACAATTCACCCAAAAGATACATTTGTCAAAGTAACTTTAAAATGCAATTAATTTTGTCTTGTGAAAAACATTTTCTTAGCCATATTTTATGGATTCTCTAGAATAGGCCAGCATCAATATCTAGTATTTCTAAATATTTTTTTATACTCTGATATGTTATATATGATTCTGATATGTATTCCTAACACTTTTAAAAGCCACCTCACAAGGTGGAGCCATGCCATATTTTTGGACCTCTTGCTGGTGTGATAAAATATTTTTAGCTGTCCCTGTGAATATCTACTCAGCTTCTGTGCTAGTTCAGATTAAGTCATGGGCACATCAGTCATAGGCCCAGGGCCCCAAATTTGCCGGTAAAATTTGATTTTGGACTCATTTCATATTGCACTGTAGCAAGATTTAATCGAGCTAAAAAAAAAATCCCTATAAAAATTTAATCTCTTTCCCAAATCCCAAAACCACTCCAAGTTCGTTCTATATTTACAACACTTTTTAAAGTTTTACCATAGATAATTTTAATATTAATGGTTTTTTCCAATGGACAAAGTTTGAGGACATCTTATATTATCATGTTCAGTTATTGTAATACTATGTCGCTTCTATTTTTTGTAGAATAAGGTACCACCAAATTTAGTACAGATATGTTAATACGCAAGTATCATGATGTTTTACTGCTTCTTCATATAAAATAAGCTCAGGGTGGGGGGGGGGGGGGCACCAAATAAATTTTGTACACAGGTCTTTAAAAACTTTAGTAGGCCCTGTCCATTTGCCTGCAGCTGGGTTCTAGCTGTTCAAGACCGATGAGCACAAAACAGAGGTGAAACTGCAGTCTCTAGGTGTTATGACTGAGCTGTTTGTTATTTATTTGCAATTCTGCCTCAACTTCAGCTGCGTGTGGTAATTTATAGCTTTATGGAGGTCAAAGTTTTACATTTGAAATTGGCAAATTAAAATCTCTAGTTTCATTGTGAAGGATATAGAGTCAAAGAATGTATATGTAGCATTGCATTTTATCTGGAAAGGTTGTCAAATCTACAAAATAAATTATTATTATGTTGATTTGAATAATGCATGTTATAGTAAATTTGCTTACATCCTTTTATATTTTTAGTTATTTGGAAAGAAGAAAGTAGATGTTCCAAAAGGCTTATATATTTATGGATCAGTGGGTAAGAGTAATTTTTAATAGCAATTTTTTATGTAGGGATGAGTAAAAATATAACTGTTGACAATTATTATTTTCACTAGAAAGTCGCCCGTCAAGGTATGCCCAGGTGAAAATTGCTTCTACTCTTCGACATTTTAACGAAGCAATTGCCTATTTGTTGATATTCTATAGTTGAAATCTTAAACCTAACTCCAGTGGATTAACCCTAAACTCCAGTGGATAGCGTTAATTTTCAACCACTTTTTTGCTTCTTCATTCCCCTAAAATGACTGTCTTACCAGTAAAACAGTTAAGTTTTACAGATCGAGTTCAGCCTTGTCAAAATAAAACATTTCCCTGCATATTAAACATTATAGAGTAAGAGCCCATGGGTGCCAGACATACGTCATAGTATAAAGGCCCAAAATTTCACTGCGTAAGCGCACTGGAGCAGGTATGAAGGGTTCACTATTAGTTAAGCTGACTCGCGCTGGCTTTGGCGAGCAAGAGGTAGCAAAGGCGCGAAAAAATGGTGAACAAAAACATCATAGTATAACGCGTGATTTTTTAATATTTTATTAGGGGTACTATTACGAGTTAAACCTTACAAAGCCAGACACTTAGCACGCTGGCTTTGCGCAGCCAGACACTTCAAAGCAGGGAAAAAATTGTTAGAAATAGAATTTCTACAAATATCTCTACACTTACTTTTGCCCAGGTAACTGAACTTCACGATAATCAACCAACGCCTGTTCGGACCAACGATCCGAGTGAATCGGAAGTGAGTGATCGGATCGGAAGGGTGACGTAACAGACTCCCGCCATTGGCTTAGCAGGGAGGCGTCTCTGCCACTTGGTGCATTCTCATTGGTTGCGTGGACGTAAGGGCATTGATGTGAATAATGATGAGGACAGACTATTAAATAGCGATCGGAGCTGAGATTCGCTCTCTCTTTTTTAAGACTCGTTCGGTGATGTCTGTCCTGTAAAAGGTAGCTAGGGTAGAGCTCGTATTGTTCGGCGGATTGCCGACTGTGCTTGGCTGATCGTAGTAATAGATTAACGAGCCGTATTAGGATGAGCTTAACTAACTTGCTAGTCATATTTAATTGATCTTTTTTACCTTTGGCTTCAGTTATGTTTATACAATTATATTTACCTTTTTCCACGTGTTAATAAATTTTAGTTATTTTTAAAGAAGTCTCTTCATCAGTTATTCACAGAAAGTAGATGAAATGTTAGTTCTTTCACTAACTCTGCAAGAAGTATTACAGTTAACAGGTGGTATCATTCATCAATGGTATCAAGATGGTTATGGGCTATTCCTGCCATAACTGACATTTCACGCGCAAAATTTTTTTTCAAAACCTTGCTTTCTGTGAGAAATTGAGACTGTTGGTGAAGGAGGGGCCGAAGATTTTTGGAATTATATTTTTAGAGAATGGCGTGCTCTAGCATAATGATAGAGAAATTGAAGGATGACAACTACTCTTCTTGGTGCAGTGATATGAAGTTTGCTCTCATCGACCGGAATCTATGGAATATCGTCACTGGAAAAGAGACCAAGCCCGAAATTAGCACGGATTGAGGGGTTACCGCGAAAGACATCGCAAATTTCGAAGCTAGGAGACAATCTGCTGTTGCCGTGATATATCTACACGTCGGAGATGAATTCAGGAAAATTATTGAGAATACCGAAGATCCCCACGAAGCGTGGAACCAATTGAGGGAAAACTACTTTCCAGACAATAGAAGTATCAAGATGAAGCTCTTTTCGGAGTTAACCTCATCTAGAATGGAAGAAAACGAGAAAATCAACGTATTCGCAGCCAGATTGAGGAGAATTTACGATCGTATGAAGGAGTTCAAGACCCCATTTTCGGAGGAATTTCTGTCATTCCAACTGCTCCGGTACCTCCCATCCTGTTTCGACGGAATTGTCCAGAGTATACTGCGGAGAAGTGATGAAGATTTCATTTTTTCAAAGATTGTGTCCGACCTGGTAGCTGAGGAAAATCGTCTGTCTTTGAGAAATGATGATTTTGACATTCAAGCCAAGACAACTTTCGCAGTAAACAAGGACTACAACAAAAGCGTAACGTGTTTCCGTTGTCGAAAGACTGGTCATATCAAGAGGTATTGTCCTGAAGCAAAGAGTCGTCCCTTAAGTCCAAGGAGAGGTCGTTCGAGATGGAAAAGGCGCGGTTCTCAACGGCGAAGTGATGACCACCACCGTTCTCCATCGGCTGACTTTTGTGAGTATGAAGATTTCTTTTTAAGTGAGGCAAACTGTCTAATGGATAGATCCAGTTCATATATCTTTGATTGTGCCGCCACCCACCACTTCTCAAAGGACAGAGACATTTTTCAGAACTTTGTAGAATTAAGTAACAAAGAAATGGCTGTAGCCATTGAAGGTAAAACATTCCCGATTGAGGGAAAGGGGGATATTTATTTAAGATTTGGTAAAAGAAAAATTGTTTTAAAAGATGTACTTTACTCCTCCAAATTGAGACGAAATTTAATTTCGGGATCTAAATTTGATAAAGGTGGGGCAAAATTTGAAGCTAAAAATGGTATTTTGACGGTATCAGACCAGAAAGGTGTTATTTTTAAAGCCTTTTTAAATAATGGTATATATTATGTAAAACCCCAAAATGTTGATAAATGTTTTCAACATTCAAAGTCTAGTCATGATAACGTAAATTTGAAGGATAAACAAAACTCTAGTCATTTTTCTCGTAATATCGTTAATGTTGAATCTTCAAATGTTGAATCCTTAGAAATTTGGCATAAAAGATTAGCCCACGTAAATGCTGATTGTATAAAGAAAACCAGCAACTTAGAAAGTGTACGGGGTTTGCCGAAATTCAAAGGGGGGAAATTTAATTGTGAAGATTGTAAATTGGGAAAATTTAAGAGGGTATCCTTCAAACCCATTAATAAAGTTAAATCTGAAAAACCTCTTGATTTAATTTATTCTGATGTTTGGGGACCATATCCCGTAAAAGGAAGAAATGGGGAGAGATACTTCGTGTCAGTCATTGATGACTATTCCAAACGAGTTTCGCTGTATCCGATCAGAGAAAAGAGGCAAGTAACTGGTATCCTTATTCAGCATATCAGGAGGGCTGAAAGATTTTTAGGAAGTAAAGTGAAAGCTATAAGAACTGATAACGGAGGGGAATATGTCAATAATGAATTTCAACAGTTTTGTAAGAATTCTGGTATTTCTCACGAATTAACAAACTCTTTTTGTCCAGAACAGAACGGTGTCAGTGAAGTATTTAACAGGGTAGTTGCTAATGGGGCCACTGTATTGCTTGAGGAAAGCGGTCTAGATAAAAAGTTTTGGCCAGATGCAATGTTGCACTTCGTTTACACCTGGAACAGAGTTTGCCATTCGGGTCAAAGAAAAACACCATTTGAGCTTTATGGGAGAAATATTCCTTCAGTAAAACACCTTAAACCATTCGGAATCGTGTCTTACGTCGGAATTCCGAAGCAGAAACGTAATAAACTAGACTTAAAAGCTAGAAAAGGTGTTCTCATCGGATATGCCTTTAAGACGAAGGGTTATCGAGTTTATTTCCCAGAAACTGATGAGGTTGTAGAAAGCATTAATATTTCCTTTAATGAGAATTTATTCTATAAAAATGAATTTAAAAGTAATCGCAGTGGAGCGGTGATGGGCCATTGTCATTTTGACGATAAATCTAATTTTTCTTCAGACGATGAAAGTTCCGTGTACGAAGATGCGAGCCAATCCCAGAACGTAGAAAATTCTACGGGTTCAGATCGCGAAATCGACACTACGTCGGAAGATGAAAGTTCCATTGATGAAGAAGTTAGACCCCTAAAAGAAACAACTTGGTTTAGAAAAATAGCACCGCGGAAAGATGGATCGCGAACGGATGTGTATTATTACGAAAAAAATAGTTCGAAACGGTTAAGATCCATTCATGATATCAGAAAGTATTGTAACAGAAATGCTATAGTTTTTGAACCGCATATTTTTAATTTCCAAGGTAAAAATACGTATGAAGGGGAAGTTAATGGTCAATCCACGAGCGCGAATTTTTCTCAATTATGACTAGATGAAGAAGAGATAATTATTCCAAATACTTACAAACAATTTTTAAAGTCAAAACAGAGGGAAAACTGGGAAAATTCCATGAAGGAAGAAATGAAAGTTTTTCGGGAAAGAAAGGTATGGACTTTGACACCACTTCCAGAAAACGCGAATGTAATAGGATGTAGATGGGTATATACTGTTAAACGAAACGAACAGGGCCAAATCGTAAGGTGGAAATCAAGGTTGTGTGCACAAGGTCACAAACAAGTTCAATTTGATTCGTACGATTTAACATTCAGCCCAGTTGTATCATTTAGTGTAATCCGTTTCTTTTTCGCATTTCTTGTAATTTTTCAAAAGTGGGAAAATGTCCAGTGCGATGTAAAATGTGCATACCTTTATGCTCCCTTAAAAGAAGATGTGTTTATGCAACAACCTCCCGGTTTTGTTGAAAAAGGGAAGGAAAACTATGTGTGTAAACTTCAAAAGGCAATTTACGGACTTCATCAAAGTGGTCAAAATTGGTATTATGAAATCGACAGCGTTTTAGCAAATATAGGTTTTAACAAATTTCAAAGGTGTAATTGTGTTTATATTTTTCAATCCAAAGTAATACTTTTATTATATGTTGATGATATTGTGTTATTCGGGAAAAATAGTAAAAATATTGAATTTGTTTTAAACTTGTTGAATAAACATTTTGACCTTAAAATTTTGGGAAAAACCAAGACACTACTTGGTGTAAATTTTGAAGAATATGAAAATGAAATTAAAATGCATCAAACAAATTATATTACAGAAATTTGTGACCGTTTTAGGCATTTTAACTTTCCAATTTCTTCATTACCTATAAGTAAAGGTATAGTTTATTCCAATTCAAATTGTCCTCAATCAGAAAGTGAAAAACTTGAAATGTCTAAAATTCCTTATAGAAATTTGTTAGGTTGTCTCGCATTTATTGCAAACCGGACCAGACCGGATATTTGCTACGCCGTAAACATATTCAGCCAATTTCAGTCAAATCCTGGAATGTTTCATTGGGGAGGATTACTTAAATTATTAGGATACGTGTCTCACACTAAAGATTTCAAACTCAGTCTAAAATGTAACAAATTACAAATCGTGGGATTTAGCGATGCTGATTTCGCCAGTAACAAAGATGACAGAACTTCCTTGGGGGGACAAATAATTTCACTTGATAATGCTCCGATTTCTTGGCGTACGTTCAAAGAAAAAAGCATATGCTTGTCAACCATGGAATCGGAATTCGTTGCACTTACGGAAGCAGCAAAAGAATTGCTATGGTTTGACAGAATTTTAGATGAGTGCATTAACTTTGGAATTACCAATAGCCAGAAAGTAAAATCAATATTGTATGCGGATAATCAGGCCACGATAGATTTCTGTAAATCCCCAATTGAAAATTATAGAACGAAGCACATAGATGTTAAATTATTTTTTGTGAGGGACTTAATTTATCAAGAAATTTTCTGCATTAATTTTGTAAGAAGTAAAGAAAACCAAGCTGACGTATTTACAAAACCACTTTCTGGAACTGAACTTGTAAAATTTTGTGAAACAGTTTTTCATTAATCACTTTTGCTACCGATGAATATTCAATTTTAAAGATGTAATTTCGACATTGTATCAGGAAATTTTTAATGTATTTGGAAATACTTTTCTGTATTGTGTAGTTTTCTCAAAAATGAAATATTCGCGAAATTTTACTATACAATCGAATTTGAACGGGAAATTTTAGGGTGTTGAATTTTCATGTTAGAATTTTTTTTTTTTTTGCAAATTACAGCTCTAATATACACTGTAGTAATTAGCTAAAAATTTAATATGTACACTTTTTTTGCATACTTTATTACGAATGTGTTTATACTTGTGTCTTTGCAAATGTTTTTTTTTCTTCTCGAGTTTTAGATTAAAGTCTGGATTGTAATTTGCGATTGGATGCATATATTTTCGTCCTGATGGAATGTGTTATATCGCCAAACGATGTTTTGTATTATGCTTAATTATTGTTATATTTTCACTTTTCTATAAAGTTATAGAATGGATTTGTGAAACTAGAAGCCAAAGGTGTTTTTTTTTTGAAAAAAATTTTATTAGCTGTTTCTTGTAAGATGTAGAGAGGAGGGGCATTGTTAGAAATAGAATTTCTACAAATATCTCTACACTTACTTTTGCCCAGGTAACTGAACTTCACGATAATCAACCGACGCCTGTTCGGACCAACGATCCGAGTGAATCGGAAGTGAGTGATCGGATCGGAAGGGTGACGTAACAGACTCCCGCCATTGGCTTAGCAGGGAGGCGTCTCTGCCACTTGGTGCATTCTCATTGGTTGCGTGGACGTAAGGGCATTGATGTGAATAATGATGAGGACAGACTATTTAATAGCGATCGGAGCTGAGATTCGCTCTCTCTTTTTTAAGACTCGTTCGGTGATGTCTGTCCTGTAAAAGGTAGCTAGGGTAGAGCTCGTATTGTTCGGCGGATTGCCGACTGTGCTTGGTTGATCGTAGTAATAGATTAGCGAGCCGTATTAGGATGAGCTTAACTAACTTGCTAGTCATATTTAATTAATCTTTTTTACCTTTGGCTTCAGTTATGTTTATACAATTATATTTACCTTTTTCCACGTGTTAATAAATTTTAGTTATTTTTAAAGAAGTCTCTTCATCAGTTATTCACAGAAAGTAGATGAAATGTTAGTTCTTTCACTAACTCTGCAAGAAGTATTACAGTTAACAGGTGGTATCATTCATCAATGGTATCAAAAATGGTGCACAAAAACATCATAGTATAAAGCGTGATTTTTTTATATTTTGTAAGGGGTGCTACTAGGAGTTATGCCTTACAATGCCAGACACTTCGCACGCTGGCCTTGCGCAGCCAGACACTTCAAAGTTGGGAAAAATCGTGTCAAAAAACATCATAGTATAAAGCGTGATTTTTTTATATTTTGTAAGGGGTGCTACTAGGAGTTACGCCTTACAATGCCAGACACTTCGCACGCTGGCCTTGCGCAGCAGACACTTCAAAGTTAGGAAAAATCGTGTCCAAAAACATCATAGTATAAAGCGTGATTTTTTTATATTTTGTAAGGTGTGCTACTAGGAGTTATGCCTTACAATGCCAGACACTTCGCACGCTGGCCTTGCGCAGCCAGACACTTCAAAGTTGGGGAAAATCGTGTCCAAAAACATCATAGTATAAAGCGTGATTTTTTTATATTTTGTAAGGGGTGCTACTAGGAGTTATGCCTTACAATGCCAGACACTTCGCACGCTGGCCTTGCGCAGCGCTTTATATTGTTGACATAAAAAAATTCCTTTCCTGAATTTTCCCTACGTTCTAAGCCCATGTAGCAGTTGTTTTTGAAAGGAAAACTAATGTTTAAAAACTCGTCGTTTATTTGAACACCTAATCATAACTATTTACAGGAAAATAAAATAAAAACAGAATCGCTTAAAAACAAAAACGATCTCCATCTATCAACTTGATAGTCACCCTCACTCACTCATTCCAAACACCACCTCATTCCATCTCAATACACGTGCCTTATGCACGTCGACTCGGCACGTGCCGATCGCCGATTGGTGATGACGTCAATCGCGTCAGCCCGCACCCAACCGACGTGCAAGAACGAATTTGCATGGGAATCAATAATGTTTTCAATAGCCAACATCGGCCCCCTTCCCGTGCAAATCACTCTTCAAACATACTATCACTTTCACAACATCAAAAATATCAATTGCAAATGTAACATTTCAAAAACACAATACATAAATATCACAAGTACTCAATCAAAAAAAAATTGAAATTTGAAGAAAATCTAATAAGTAAAAAGTTTAGCATAACTAAAGCTCAATAAGTTCACTTTGAAATAAAGTCAAAAAGTTCAAAGTCAATGAATCTCAAAAAAATCACACAGCATCTCGCTGGTCAAAACGTAAAGTCCGGAAAAGTCATTCTTTCCAAAAGAAAGCACATTTAAACAAATACTTGATCACAAAATTTCTTCAACTCCAATCTAGTAGGTGGCTTCGTAAACAAATCTGCAACATTTTCTTTCCCAGAAACAAATTTCAAATTGAAAATTTCATCATTTACTAAATTGCGAATGAAATGGTATCTAACGTCTATATGTTTCGTTCGCGCATTTTCTACACTTGATTTCGTGAAATCAATTGCCGATTTGTTGTCGCAAAATAAAGTACAATCTCCAAGACTGAAGTTCAAATTTTTATCCGCTAGTACATTTTTCAGCCACACAGACTCTTTCGCCGCGTCAGCTAGTGCGATATATTCAGATTCCATCGAGGACAGACTCACACATTTTTGCTTCGTTGTTTTCCACACAATAGGAACTTCGTCGATAAAAATTATCATTCCTCCCAATGAAACTCTGTCGTCCCTACTTGCAGCGTAGTCGGCATCTGAAAAACTTTTCATTTCAATGTTTCGCACTTTGGACAAGTTCAGCTTATATTCTTTGGTAGACCTAACGTAACCTAGAAGCTTAAGTAGTATTTCCCAGTGTTTGATTCCGGGATTTTCCTGCACTTGCGATAAAACATTTACCGCGTAGGTTATGTCGGGGCGAGTGCGGTTTGCTAAAAATGCTAAACTACCGAGCAAACTTCGATAGGGAATTCTTTCCATTTCTTCTCTTTCACACTTCGAACTTGGGCAATCTAATTTTGAAATAACAGTTCCTTTTACTATGGGTAAAGAAGTTATCGGGATTTTATATTCTTTAAATTTTTCACAAATTTCTTCTATGTAACTTTGTTGATGCAAATACAAATTTTTATGATCTTGACAAAATTCGATCCCTAACAATTTTCTCGTTTCTCCGAGGACTTTCAGATCGAAAATTTTTCGCAGACTTTTTATGACTTCATCTATATACTGGTTTTCCTTTCCGAATATTACGATATCATCTACGTAGAGTAATAGGATGGTATTTCGTCCTTTAAAAACGCAATTACACCATTCTACTTTAACGAAATTAATATTTTTTAATGCTTTCTCGATTTCTATATACCAGTTTCTTCCGCTTTGATGTAGTCCGTAGATTAACTTTTTCAGAAGACAAACTTTATTTTTATCTTTACAAAAACCTACGGGTTGGTGCATATATATACTTTCCTTTAATTCGGCATATAAATAAGCGTTTTTTATGTCTACTTGACAATTTTTCCAACTATAAAAACAAACCAAAATACAAAAAAATAGTCTAATAATTGAAAAATTGACTACTGGGCAAAAAATAGCGTCAAAATCTTCTCTCCTTTGTTGACAACCTAAAATTACCAATCTCGATTTGAATCTTGAAATTCGATTATTTACATCCCTTTTTACGCTGTACACCCATCTATTTCCTAGTATAGTTTTGTTCGGCGGTCTCTCAACTAACTCAAAAACTTTTCTTTCTTTCATCGTATTTAACTCGTCGTTCATGGATTCGATCCAATCTTGAGCATTTTCT
>NW_026557993.1:0-52508 GCF_026930045.1 Uloborus diversus | reverse complement strand
CCCCAGAAGTATCGATTTACCAAACGTTTCCTATAGTATTCTTTAAAATATTTAATTATGCCCATATCGAGTGGCTGCAATATGGAAGTGTAGTTGGCCGGAAAAAAAACAATTTCAACGCATTGTAGTTTTGGAATTGAGGTGTGAGCGGAGCAATTATCAATCAACAATGCAATTTTTTTCTTCCTCTTCTTCATTTCCTTTGAAAATAGGAGGGGTTACTTTCAGGATTTTACTGTACTTGAGAACCATATTATCGTAATAAAGAGGAGTTGAAAACGTAAAAAAACATCGCTTTTCAGGGGTTTATTGCTGTAGAAAATATCGCAATATTGAGAGGAGTATAACATTAATTCCTATGCTAGTTCACCGGTACCACGAAATATTATCGTTGTAGAGAGATTCATCGTTGTAGAGGGATTCATCGTTGTATCGGATAGCGTTGTAGCGAGGTTTTACTGTATGTATATGTACTTAAAGGGTAATAACTGAACCTTTAAATACAATTTATCAATGCTAAATATTTAAATATGTTTAGTTTCTGTAAGTTTAAGAGAAATAACTGATGTTTTGAACGATTTTGCTTATTAGTCTGTAAATCAACTTTTGCGTACATTAAAAAAAAAAAAAGTCATAAGTTATTCTTTTAACAAGTAACTTGACTTCAAACAATGTTAGTCTTAAAATTATCATCGTTAGTCATCATAGTTATCATCGTATCGTCATATTGGAGCAACTTGCCTCAACAGTGGAAAAACTTGTCCCAAGGCAGGGCAAGTTGTTCCTTTTTGATTTAGGTACTAAAAGATTATTTATAAAAAAAGTCTTATAAAATACAACTCGAAAAACAATCATAACATCAAAGGGAGATAATCATACTCAAGTTTAATTTCGGAATACTGATTTTGGAACTATAAGTTCTCATAACAAATTTTGAGCCTGTTTGTAAATCGGAACTTTTAGCCTCTTTCTCGCCTAATAGTTAATATTATTCACCAATCAAAAGAAATAGGCATTTTCAAGAACACTAAACTAAAGCAAAAAAGACCTTCATTTGCGAATGCCGAAAAAATAAACCTTATTTTGTTTTCCATCAGATTCATGAAAAAGGAAATTTCAAATTTATTCAATACCATCTTCAGCGAATATTTTATTTGTAATTGGCAAATACAATTTGTTCCTGCAGCAAATTAGAGGACTAAATTGGGGTATATTTCCAAATCGCAACACGAAGAATTTTAGGTCAAAAAATGAGCGAAGTTAAAGTATATCTTTCACGCTATACTTATTGTTATTTTAAAATTTTCAAAATCAGATACAGAGTTAAGATGCTGAAAGTTTGAAACAAAATAAAAATGAGTCAAAAAAATACAAAATTTAAATTTTTATACAGGCCGTGGGTTCCCTAACGTATTTTCAGGGAAATAACCTCCATTAACAAATAATTACAACGCAAAAAGTTTAACATTACTATGACCAGTATTCACAGAGATATGAAACGCAGCGTTATTTTACTTACACCACTTTACACTCGCCGTCAATAATACCTTTTAAGGGGAAATATAGCAGTTAAAAAGGGTTTAAAATTATGTGTGCATAGAGTGGTTTTTCAAATTGATTGCGGTTTCGTACTGTGTTTTTGCGTATCATCGCATAAAATTTACTTTTATTTTTTAATAGCAATGGAAAATATAAATACCTTGTCGTTTTTACTTCAACAACCTGCCATTCTTCTGAAAGGGCGATAAATTCCAATTACATCTTCTAAATGCTCCCTTTAAAACTTTGAATTCGAATATCTCTTTGAGTTTTGGTCGCACAAATATCAAATTTTTTGTGTTTGAAAATATTTTTCAATGGAGATTATTTCCCTGAACATAAGTTAATGCACCTAGGGCCCGTATAAAAGTTGAATTTTGCATTTTTTGACTAATTTTTAGTTTTGCTTCAAACTTTCAATATCTTAACTTTGCAACTGATTTTGAATGTTTTTGTAATTTGAAGTATGCATCTAGGACTAATGGTTTTGAAACAAATAGGTCTTCCAGGATAAAACGGAACACCCAGCATAAGTTCAAAATCATTTGGCGTCATAATTCTCTTAAACTTTTTCGATTACTTGTTTGGCAATGCTGCTTTTAGTTCGACGTCCCTTTTGCATAAAAGAGAAGCAAGATGCTGCTCGGATTTTTCTGAATAATTCAATAGATTTGCATATATTTTGACAAAGATCCATGTGTCCCCGTCAATTAATTTCTTCATGCTGAAGCTTTAGCTTATCCAGAGTTATACTATACTCTTCGAAGACAACGGTTTTTAAGTGTATTCGTATTATGGGCCACTTATAAGTCGTCTCCTTGCATTTGTTAAGTTATAAAAAAAGTCTGGTGAGCTAGTCCTTTTATCTACTCGAAGTTCTTTAAAAAAAAAAAAAAATCCAATCGCTCTGGATATTAAGCAAGAGTATAGGAATTTTCGCAATTAATAAATCATGTATTCATTTATTCCGAGTCAAAACAGTGTTACTGTGATTTATTAAATTCAGAAACAATAAATTGGAAAACCGTGCAAGAATTATCGGTTTCAATTGTGGGCTTTGATAATCTTTAAACACCTTGTTTAAAAAAAATGGTTTTCAATTCTCCTAAGGTTATTGCTTTTAAAGAAGGTAGTCTTTAAGCTTTTTGATGATGTATATTTGGCGTAAAAGGTAGCATGCGTTTAACAGCCAGTAATGTTAAAAATATACAATGAATGAAAGTTTAAAATGTTTGGATTATAATGGTCAATTGTTTCTGTAGAAATAAAATTCTGAAGAAATGAGTGAGAAAACAATCAAGGTTTTTTAAAGTGAAAGCTTTGAATTGCCTTTTTTTTACAACCAAGAGGAAATAAAGCATTAAATGTTTTACAAACAAACATATCTTTTCAATTATCTTAACAATTCGTGCTACTATGAACTACGCAATTTCATGATACTTTAAGATTTTTTTACTTATTTAAAGTGCCTTCTAGTAAGTCAACCATTTGAAATAATTTCAAAAATATTACAAGCAAAAAATTTCGTAACAGTTTAAAATGCACAGGGTTTTTTTCTTTTCCCATTTTAGTTAGAAAAAATAAGTTCACTAAATTAACTTTTTATTTCTCCAGAAACAATTGACCATTATAATCCAAAAAAATTTATCATTCATTCATTGTATATTTTTAACATTACTGGCTGCAGTAAAAAATAAATAAATAAACTAATACAATATAAAAAAGGCTACCATATAGATTCGTATAAACCAAAACATTGTACCCTTTCGAACTAGTCCTTGTGATGTGGATCCTCTTGTGTAGTATTTACCATACAGTGGGAGTCAGAACTATAAATAAGGACACAGAGAAAATATTGCACAGTAAAAAAATTATTTCTAAAAAAATTAAGTGAAATTTATGTAAAAAAATGCCTTTTTATGCTAGAAATGAACGTAGAGCATTTGAAAGTACAAAATATAAATGTTTTGCCATGGTTAATGAAAAATGTCATTGTTAAAACTGAACAAAATAAGGACAACGAGCATTTTGCCCTGAAAAATCTAAGTAATCATTAATATCCCCCTTTTTTCTCAATCACTTTTATAGGAACGCTGATGAACAATTTTATCCTGACATTTTCGATATTGAATATCATTCGTCTGATTTCGGGTGCCAGACTATCTCGCAAAGTTAACATTAAACTTAGATCGAGCGTTTTGTCTGACCAGTGCAGTAATTGCACGAATTAAGCATCAAGAAATGATTTTGAGGTTTGGGATTCATGGTAATTAGGCAGTATTCTGCTAGAACAAAGTGCTTAAAATATTATTTAATGATGTTTTTAGTTAAAAAAAAATAGTACAACAGAATTACACTCAGAATTCATTTTTCTCAGCAAAAAATGAATTATGTTGCTCATTGTCTGTTGCAATATTGGTATCGTTTCCGTCTGTTGCGAACCTTCCTCAGATCGTTACTGAGCCGCCTCCAAATGTATTATTTGAGATTTTTCCACACCTTAACACTTCGTACTAGAAGTGCAAAAACCGTGTAGTCCGTGCTAATTAAACTTTTACTCATCAGAAAATATTATATTATCCCCTTTTTCACCAATAACAACGCACCCTTGGTCTCTTATAAACATTTTTAAGAATCGGCCCTGAGATTAGTTTCATATCATGAAACTTTTTCTCTTTTCGTAAAACATGTTGAACAGTTCGATAACTGCCTCGTAACTTGAATTCCCATGTAATATCACTTGATATTTGTTTTCTTGGAGCAAGCTCGTCCCCTTATCCTGTGTTTCACAGGTACAGACACAGATTTCCTACCTGTTCTTCTTTGTTGTCCTTATATGCCGGGATTTTTCCGCTGTTATACCACACTTTTTCATCTCCCCTGTTACAGGTTAAAGCAACCACTTTGTTTTCTTAAATTCTTCAAGTTTAGTGCCTAACGGCATGACTAAAAATATGTAAAATGCGACTTCCCGAATCGCTTACTAAGCGGTTAGATCGTTATGTAGTGCAGTGTACAGAAAAAAAAATGCTTTCAAGAACAAACAAATCTTATTGTCCTTATGATTTTGCCCATATAATTTGGATGTCTAAGTTAAAACATCATTTTATGAATACGAAAATCCCATGTATTTCCAAAATAAGTAGGAAAAAAGTTTCTTTTACCATTAATTAATTTGCATAACTTTCCAACCAAATGCAGCCAAGATTTGGAGATTTTTTCTTTTGTCCTTATAATTTTGGCTACCTCTGTAGGAGAGTTTCTGACTCGATTTTGGAAATTGAAAGGTGTCATAACCTTTTAGAACATAAAAATATACGATTTTTTCATCGGGTGGTTTATTTTGGGGAAAGAGACTGAAGACATCTCCTCCACTTTTCCCCCGAATGGTGACAAGACCTCCTCCGTTCGAGGAAAGAGAGCAGATTCGCCAGCTTACGGAATTGTGGAGTTGTAGTCGGGATAATGTCAGGGTAAAGATGACGTGAGTCTGAGGCTTTAAAAGGTATGGAGTTGAACTCATTAGCAAACCTAGAAGTAAGGGTATTTGTGTCAATTGCAAAAGTATAAATACTGTAAGAATTAGACGAAAGTGCTGCTCCCTGGGTGGTGGGTGGGGTACCAGCATTAATATGACATAGATAATTTAAAACTTTTTCTTCAAAAATTTATATTCTAATTTTGACATATAAGTAAAGAAGTAGAGCTTCAGTAGTTTAAAGATTATGTTTATGTTTTCCAATTGTCTAGGAGTAAAGCTTTTCAAGGAACGACAGTCATCTTGAAGATCATCAGCGATGAAGTTTTGCAACGATCAGAACTACAAAGAAAACCCGAATCGCCTCGTTATATCATCCAGAGAGTGCAGTGTCACCCTTATCAGGGATCATGAGTTTGGAATAGTCATATTGCAGCAGGTAAACCTCTGGTAAAGTTAGTCTCACCCAAATAGTTTGGAACTTCGATGTGTTTTTTTTTTCCTTCTTTTGCGTGTAATGCTGCTTGAACTCCGGCAACAGGGCAATAAATTGAAATTATCCATTGATTTAAAAAAGAAAAATAATTAAGATATAAAATATCCAAAATTGTGCAAGAGATTGATTTTGCTCCAATCGCAATGAGCCATTTTCATAATTCGCTTTTAAAAGAATGCATGCTTTAAAGTTTTCATAATGAAAATGTACTCTGAATGGAAAATTCACTTGTTCTATTATCCCTTACTCTGAACTTAGTAAAAGTCGTTTGCCGTATCACCTTCTCACGCTTTTAACTTCTATCCACAGGGTACAAGTACCGAATAATAAATCATGTTCTGCTAAAAAAGTTTATTTTCAAAAAAAAAAACTATTTCAGTTATCTTCAAGGACATAATTTTTTTTTATTTTGATCTCCATCTTAAGTCCCCCCCCCCCTGTTGTTATAATACTAGCTAATGGCATGAATTGAAAATGGGCTCTATATTAAAGAAAAAAAACTCTCATTGGAGGGGGGTTGGGGGTCAAACTCATAAAACTATTGGTTTAACCATAAATTACCAATCTATACCCACAATCTCCATAATAAATATTCTGGCTGCTCTGAATGAATGGTTTGCCCAGATGCCCCTACATCTGGTGCAAACTTGAAAAACGTCTGCATCTTCTGAGAGCTACAGAAGGTACACGCACAGAAGAATATTAACACTGTCAAGAAAAAATTTTACTGAACAACCTTTATCAGTGCAAGACTTCATATACACCCACTACATTCACTATACGGAAGGTGAATCAGTCTCTTTTGTGGACATAACTGAGAATTTCAAGTGTAGTAACCCCCGCCCCCCCCCCGTTTATCCGGATCTTCCGTTTATGTTATGAGTCGTGTTGAGTCCATTTCGACTATTTTTTGGAAAATGTCTGTCTGCGTGTGTGTGTTTGTGTGACCGGTTTTTTGTGGCCGCTCTACTGCAAAAACTACCGTATAAAAACCAAACGAAGTTTTGTACACTCATGTGTCCCTATGAGAAGTTGTGCTCAGTAGTTTTTAACGCGAATTCCTCCAAGGGTGTGGAGTACTGGCACGTTTCTTGAGTTATGCGTTCCTGCTATTCCCCAAGAAGTAACTGGCGGAATCAAACAAAATTTGGTCCGCAAGTTACCCCTATACGGTACAGGTTCTGATTCAATGTTAGTGTTAATAGCTAAAAGGAGGGTTGAGCTATCGAACGTTTTTTGTCGTAACTTGTGATTGCTATATCTCAAGAAATAATGAACGGAATCAAACAAAAAATTTCGACTAGTAGCCATTAGATGGTACAGATATTTATTTTATTTCCACGTTAAAAGCTGAGAAGGGAAGGTGCAATCGAGCGTTATTTCATTGTCATTGCGATTGCTATATCTCAAGAATTAATGCTTCATTCTGAATGAAATTTGGAATAAATGTGAACTTATATGTAAACAGGCGTTGGTTCAAATTTGGGACCAATCGTACCAATGGGGGGGGGGGGGACTGATTTTTTTCTGAGAATAAAAATAGCTTCATTAATGAAACAATGAGAAAGATAAATCGTAATAGACTGTTGTCTGCGCATTTCACGTGACGGCAGGAAAATCTCATCGAGTAACGAACTTACATAGAGGGATCCTGCTATACTAAGAAATTGAAACCGGAAGTTGCACCGCTTTATCTCAAGATCCTTAGTTTCTTGCTAAATATCTTGAAAAATATTTTGATTCAAAATATTCCATTACTGAATCTTAATTGGTTGTTAATTTAAACTTAGATATTGTTGCACGTTCACGAAGGACGGTTTTGAAATCCTTTAAAACATGAATTAAAATGCAAGCCAATCCTTTAGCTACTTTATTCGGTCTCTTTGCGAGAATGGTGATAACTGTTCTCGCGAAGCGATCATGTCATCATAATCACGCTCATCATTTCACCACCGTATTTCAGAAACTCCGGCTTTAATTTCATCTCCTTTTTACCATAGACGGGTAGAAATATGTATATATTTCTATGTAAATTTCTTTACTCTATGGAAAATCCATAGACTAATAATGAGTATAGACCGAGCTATGGCAACCCTTTTGCTGCACATAAACCAAACCATGTGACTGGTGGATATCCTAGCAACAGCGGGCGTTGATCGTAGCAGACGATCAACACCGGCGAGAAATAAAATAAATAAATTTAATGGAACACGGAAGAATGATCTTTCATGGAGTCCAATTTGTAAATTTGTTAATCTAAGTTGTAAATATTTTGTTAATATCGTGAGTTTTTCGTTTAGATAGTACTGGTCATTTTCTTTAGTCAATTTCAATAACTCTCAAAGAATTAAAGATGCAAGCGCCCAAAAAGAATCGGCTAACGGTAAGATTTTTACCTACAACTTCAATTTAAGATACCGATTAGTACATTTTTGCGTTAGCGCAAAACGTTTACGCCATTACGTTCACGCCAACGCTGATGTAGCAGTTCCAAATGAAATAAAAGTTACTGAAAACTGTGATGAAAAACTAATTACTAATGTCAAAATAATGCATAAATAAAAGAAAAACAGTTTAATCTCTGCACCTGGAAAAAAAATTATAATGGAAACACATTACGTCTTAAAATACATGTCGAGTGCCAAACTAAAGATAATGTTGCCATCTAGCAACCATGCTGCCAAAGTTTTCGCCAAGCCTTCCACCAGTCACATGACGTATCCATGAACCCATTTTTTAACCGACTTCAAAAAGGAGGCGGTTATCAATTCATACCGTATGTATGTTTTTTTTTTTGTTTGTCCACTCATAGCGTCTCACCTAGTGAAGCGATTTTGATGATTCTTTTTTTAATGGATAGGGGATGGCTCAACTTAGGTCCCATTGCTTTGTTTGACCATATTTGTTCATTAGAAAAAAAGTTATGGGCAAAAAACAGCAAATTTTATGCAATTTCCCTATTAAATGATTTTGTAGCGAAGTTCGCACTTTTCATCCGTGGATAACGGTGGTTCAGTGGTAGAATTCTCGCCTCCCACACGAGCGACCCGGGTTCAAATCCCGACTAGGACAAAGTGAATTTTACTAAAATTTCGTTTCTACTGTTTCCCGTATTTTCTCGAATCTTCTATTAATTTTTGTATCTTTCTAAGTCTGGAAAGTTCCAGCACTTTCTCAAGTTGTATATAAGGAGATGTAACGTTCATTCGTGGTTCTGAATAAAGATCTCGAGTTGAGACTAAAGAGTATTCGCTTCATTTGGCTTTCACATTGTCTTCGCTATCTTCATCTACGCGACAATATGAAACTCACTGTTATAAAAGTTTGGTGCCATATAACAGTAACAATAAACATAATACAATTGTAATGATAATTTTGAATGAAGGCTTCTCTGAAGCAAGCATTAAATTTCTTCAAGGGATATTTCGATAATGGGGAATCTGGCGCTGTCGTCTCATTTTTGGCGTAAATAATTTTATTTTAGTAACCCTGCTGATTTATAGTAACTCTATGTGAATTATCAAAACCTTCCTTTCTTCAGTGCTATTGCTCCATAGTAGGGGTAAACCTAACCTGGAAGCGAGGTGATGCAGGGATTAGGATCTGCTTAGCCTTCACAATGCTACCATTAGGTTTGACTTAACTACTCTGTAATATTTTTATCGTTATCATCTATGCCGATAACAGATGATCGGGGCTAAGTAAGAAAATACAGGATTGCATCATGAGCAACTTAGATGCTGTGGAATGTAAATTAGTTAGGAAAAACGTAATACTTAAATGGTTATAATTAAATTAACTACGCATGATTTCTAGAGAGGAACAAAGATAAGTTTTTAGTGCCAATCGCTTAAAGTTTAACGCGTGTCAATAGTTTTTTTTTAGTATGGAGCATTTTTAAGAAACAAAAGTGAAGTTTCGTGATGGTAACTTCTTATTATTTCTGAAATACCTACATTTACACTAAAAAGAATGAAATAAAAAAATTTTGAAAAAAAAAATAGAACCGGCTTCAAAATTGCTCTAAAAAGTGAAACATAATTTTATTCTTTAAACACCATCGATAATGCTTTTAAACATAATTTTTGAAGTTGGCGCAAAAACGATAGATAAAATCATTCACAGCCATAACTCAAATACAACTGTAAATTTAACCAGGACCAGTTTTTTCACTATCACATACATTATGCATTGATGACAGCATATTTGAATACCGATATAAATGTTTCGTTCGTAATTTTGGATGCTTTTCTGAAAAAAAAAAATATGAACGAAGCATGGTTACACTGGATTTTACGTTTTGTTTTTGCGCCAACTTCAAAAAATATGTTTAAAAGCATTATCGATGGTGTTTAAAGAATAAAATTATTTTTCACTTTTTAGAGCAATTTTGAAGTCGGTTCTATTTTTTTTTTTTTCAAAATTTTTTTATTCATCAGCAAGTTTGGGAAAGCTCGGTCTACTCTTATTATTAGTCCATGGGAAAATCTCAATGATTCAAACTTTTTAACTGTCGCCATTTATTAACAAATAAAATATTTGTAATTATTTTGCGCGAGGTTTTCAAAATAACTTTTAATTTTCACTCTTCGCCTTATTTTGCCATAATTCAGGAATTGGGATGGACGTCAAGTTTTTGCGTGTGTTAAGATTTTGACTCGTCAGCAAACCTAGAAGTAAGGGTATTTGTGTTACCCAGCGAAATTATAAATACCGTAAGGATTAGACGAAAGTGCTGCTCCCTGGGTAGGGTACCAGCAGTAATATCACATAGATAATTTCAAACTTCTTCAAAAATTAATATTATACTTTTGACAATGTAAGCAAAGAAGTTGAGCTCCAGTAGTTTATAAATTATGTTTATGTTTTCAACTTTTCTAGGAGAACGAATGACAGTCGCCTTGAAGATCATCAGCGAGAAAGTTTTGCAACGGTCAGAACTACTAAGTAAACCCGAAACGCCTGTTGTATCATCCAGGGAGTGCAGTGTCTCCCTTATCAGAGTTCATGAGTTTCGAACAGCCGTATTGCAGCAGGTAAACCTCTGGTAACTTAATGTAAAAGTCCCACACTAATAGGTTGAAACTGCAACCTGTTATTTGTTTGTAAATCCGTCTGAACTCCGGCTATAGGGAAATAAATATTAAATTGGAACTATTTACAGTCGACTCCCGCTACAACGAGATTAAACTTATGACCATAATTCCAGTTTTTCTCAAATGAAGAATTTTATAGCTAACGCGAATCCCTCGCCCACAACACGAACATTTTCGACGGAAAGTAGAAGCTTAACCCATTCCTTGCCCCGGCCGATACAGGATCGGCCGCGCAGTTTGTGTTAATACTGCCCCGGCCGATTCAGGCTCGTCGCAAGAAAATGGTTCCTAACTGCCCTCGACGATCCTGTGTCGTCACGGCGTTTCTAGCAGTTTTTGCTTCGGCCGAATATGTGTCGGCGATCCTTCCAGGGGCAGAACCCTGTTATTGCGCTTCTCTGTTGGGTTCTGGAGCTTTTTGGGGAGCGGTAATCAAGCTCTTTTCCTTAGACAAAAGGGATGTAACTTATAGTATTTCACGGAACTTGCTGTAATTTATTTTATTTTACTAAGATATTAACCTTTCAAGTACTCTTTGATGGGACACGTATAATGCTTCAAATAATCAGGCATTATATTTTTATCTTTTCGTGGAAGCTTTGTTTCTTAGCATTCTGACATTTGAACTCCTGATGAACAAGTGTGAAAATATTTCCTTGCATATTTATCAATATTTCTATGCCTGAATAAAGCAAATAAACAGAAATATGTTTTTCTTGTTATCAAAAATCCACCTTCTTACGCAAGTATCCTTCACTAAATAGTTCATAATCCTCAAATTTTATAATTTATTTTACACAATATTATTTTTTTAAATTATCTTACATACCTTAATTTTGTACGAGTATGTTTTTTTTATTATTATAATGTGTTTACTACGCTTTTTATTTATTTGTACACTATTATTATTTTTTATTACTTATTTATTTTTAAATTATGATATTTTGAAACGTAAATTATTCGCGGCACCATTTGATGGATTTTTAGTGATACGGTTTTGAATATTTTTTTATTTCACGAAAAAAAAAATGACGACCGCATTGACTATACGTAAAAGTTGATTATGCAAAACATAAAATAGATACGACAGTACGAAGGAAATGATAATATCTTGAGTTCTTTTGTTGTACGCTTTACTCATGAGAAACGAAACATTCCTTTTCTCCCATTCTTTTTCAGATTTTATTTATTGTCTTAAAATAGCTCCAATGTTTTAATTGCACCTTCTTTTATGAGATTTTAAAAATATAAATTAAATATTTGGTTTCTTTTCAATAATCAAATTGCCATAATTAGTAAATAATCCTATGAAACTAAATAAAATTTATCCAAGTACGTTTAAAAAAAAGATTTAAAATCCGACTCGATTTCAAGCAAGATCTCCTTTTTTTTCCCCTTTTGAAGACATGTTCCGTCGTTAAAGCATAAAAGCTTGCTTTGAAATTCCTTTCTGAGCTATACTGTTTTGTTGTAAGAAAATAATGTGGAAGAGTTGACCACAAAACACTAAAACCTTCTGACCATTCTTTGAATGGAACTAACTTGCTCGGATGTTCGCAAAGAGGGTCCTTGGAGAATACAGACCTCCCAGTCGGTCCAGTTACTCCTCTCTCAGCTGGGGGCTTTTAGTTGCATGCAAAAAAGGATCCTTTAGGGAAATAGGGGATTAGCCGGAAGTTTTGATCTTTTGTAATCATTTATCTTTAAAATACTTCCCACGCTTGAGCAACTGATATCTGGGCATTCAGAAGGGATTTAAAAGTCATCTGAATTACGATAAAAGTCGACCATAGTCCTGCCATCAAAGGGATGTCTCTGTGTTTATTGGTCGTTTTGAAGTGTCACAATATATCAAAAGGCACCGAAGAATACTTTTTATCCTGTTAGAAAATCATTCCCACACTTAAAGCGTTTTTGTCTATTCAATTCGCTTGCTCACACGTTGGATCGATCAGTCAATTGTTTGAAGAATGTTTTGTAGAGGCCTTTTGAAAGCTAGATCATCTTACATTTAACAGTAAAAGAAAAAAAAAAGATATACTGAGATAAAAGCAAAAAGGAAAAATAAATCAATAAAATAATTAGTGTTATGAAAATAATTTCTTTTCGTCCAATCCTCTATTGTTTCTTATTTTCCTGTTATGTACTGCGTAAATGTATGAATATTTCAGCACATATTAGCAACCTTGTATTTTATTGCACTGTTTAATTCAGTGCTTAAAAACAAATAAAGCGAAGCGATTTTCGAATGCAAGCTGAACAGCAAAAACAACATTAAAATACCGATAGCAAAATGGGGAGAAAAGTGTTATTACAACGTAGCAAAAAGCAACTCCGTTTCGTTATCTGCGGCATGCGAGTTAAGGGTTTTCGGGCTGGTCATCGAATGGGTTAAATCATCCCTCTTTCTTGTTCTTCCTTTTCTGACAAGTTTCCTGACGCGCATGCAGTGTCAGGGGAAGAGTGATAACAATCTGATTACACAGCATAAATCATCACCATTTTCATATTTTAAGTTATAAATATAATTACTGTATCTACTGTTCAGTACTATTATAGTGCTGCATTTTATTATTACTACATGCTATACGTACCGAAATTTTATCTCTCTCTCATGATTTTGTGCATCGTAACAATATTTTATGTTGAATAATACAGATTAATTTAAATTAGAGTTGATTGGGGTAAGTAGGTCAGTGGGGTATGTGGGTCCAGTAGTTTAGGGTCCCCCCTAAAATTGAAATAGGGATAAAGTTTTCAAAATTTTTTTAACAGACCGTGTTAAATTTCATCACAGTGTTTGGTTTTGCACATATTTATGATTCGTGTTTTTGAGGTCACAGCAGTTAGTCAAAAAAAAAAAAAAAAGAAAATCTGAAAAAACAGTTTTTTGCATTTTTCAAAGGAGTGTTTCCAGGTTAGTTTTTATTATTTTTTATGATAATCAAGTTTTCACCTATAGTTTAACTTAAAGTTCATACAGCAACAAGAATTTTTGCATTAAACATTATTAATGAGTGGTTAAGAGCAGGTGACCCACTTACCACGTACATTTTCGCTATACGGGGTAAGTGGGTCCCCCTATGATGGGGATTTCAAAACCAAAAGCAAATCTGATTAAATTTTTGTATTGGTGAAATAAAAAACAACTAGGATGACTTAGTAGGAATCGATAATTCAGGTACTACATCTGCTAAAGCTGGTGATTATGTATTTGTGAAAATCATTAAGATTTAAGTAGGTCTAATGTTGGAAGTTGATGATACAAATTAAAAAATACTGTTGAATTTGAAGGACGAATAGAAAAAGTTACACTTTTTATTGGCATACTGTAGATGCTGTTAGAATAATTACTGAGAATGAACCAATAGTGGTTCTTCCTCAGCATACTTTACGTGGACGCAGTCATATAGTGTTTCCAATTTCTTTTTCAACTTATAGTTTTCGAAAGTTTACTCACATTGATCTTATTCAACCGTAATACGTTAGTAAAACAAATCCTTATGTGTAAAAGGAAAATATATACCTATAGGTTTTCAATAAATTTCACAAATAAAAGTTTTTCGTTTTCCGTGATACAGATTTAAAAGACAGTAAATATCTCATTAATGGATACATTTACAAAAAAATAATTCGCCTTAAAAATTTACATACTTTATCATGTTTCAAAATGTTTCAAACCCTTTGTCTAAGGTTTCAAAAACGAACTATTCTCAAAAGTTTTCCCATTTACCCCAACCAACTTTACAGTAAAAATTCACTTCTTTATATGTAATAAATGGAAATATATAGTTGAGAACTAGTTTAAAACCGTTTGAGAGGTGTTTACAAATGCCTAAAATAACTATAGGTATGTTTATAATTCACATACACACCCTTTTCCACCACGCGACATTTCGTTTTACGCAATGGGTCTTGGAACGTAACCCCCGCGTAAGTCGAGACTCAACTGTATTGGTTTAAAAGAAGAAAAACTATTAAACCGTAAAATATCCAAAAATTTGGAAAAGATTGATTTTGTTCCAGTCGCAACGAGCTCTTTTCATAAGTCGCGTGTAAAAGATTACGTGCTTTAAACTTTTTATAATGAACATTTACTCTGAATGCAAAATTCACTTTTTCACTCAACTGGTTATATTTTCCCTTATTCTGAGCTTGATAAAAGTGGCTTGCCGTGTCGCCTTCACATGCTTTTAAATCCAAAGCACGGGACGTTTATACGGGTAGTACCGAATGTTAAATCTAGTTCTGCTAAAGAAAGTTTTTTAAAAAATCCTATTTCATTTATCTTTAAGAACTTGATTTTTTAAATTTTAATCTCTGTCTAAAGTCCCCCCCCCTCTCCTCATGTTGTTGCAGTACTAGCTAATGGCACGAATTGAAAATGGCCTTTATTAAAGAAAAAACTCTCATTGGCTCCGAAAGGGGGGTGGGGTTGGAGCCAAACCCCTAAAACTAATGGTTTTAACATAAACTACCAATCTACTGGGTAACGATACTAGTAACAGACATACTTAAGACATCGCTTTCAGGTTAACTAGCTTTGCTGAGCCTTTTAATGTATTTAGACTTTTAAAACTATTTTTCTCTCGTGCAACTACATCTCATGTCACTTTTGGCTGCTTCTGGATCCTGTGAATGAGTCAATTCTATTCTTATTTGCTCAATTTTGAAAAAAAGTTTCGATCCCCAGTAACAGACAGCGACAATTCTGATGGTACCTAGTAACAGATAGGATGAGGAAAGGATGAGTGATGGACAGAATTCCATATGTCTCTTCAAAACGCACAAAAGTTCTTTATTTTTAGATCCAAAAGGTTATTAAGTTCAAATGAACATGAAACACCTGCAGACCTCGTGGTGGCTGTTCATAGCCTTCCACCACTTCCTTGTAAATACCAACTGGCTCATAAAATTCATTCTGATAACACTATATGGTTGCACCGTACTCACGGGTAGCAGCAACATCAGTTTTACCCGCCTAAAATTTTTATTATTTAAATCCAAACTTACGGCTGTCTGTTACTGGACCAATGTCTGCTACTGGTGCCGTTATCTTACATACAATCTACATAGTTTGAAATTCTGGCTGCGCTAGTAGCTGGTGCAAAGTTGAAAAATGCCTGCATCTTCACAGAGCTGCAAAAGGTGCACGCGCAGAAGTGTGTTAACATTGTCAAGAAAAATTTATGCTTAACTCCCTTTATCGGTGCAAAACTTTATAAACAACCTGTACATTCACTATACGGAAGGTGAATCGGTCTCATGGTTGGACATAGCTCAGAATTTCAAGTGCGGTAAAACCTGGTTTGTCTGAACCCTCGTTCATTTGGATCTTCCGTTCATTCGGATCAAAATTCTAGGATTAAAAAAAATGTACGCTTAACAACTTTAAATTAAAATTGCAAAAACAGAACTATAAAAACGCCAAATGCTTGCTTTTTATTTTGATTCAGCGTACAACTGCCGCGTATGTCGTAAAATAAATTACAGTAATTTAAAGAAAAAACGTGGGATGCTCGGAGTATCAGTCCGACACCACTGCAGCTGAACTGTTAATGATAAAAGTGCCTGGGAACCTTCATTTGTAACAAAGCAATCTTTTTTACTGCAATGAAAGATAAACCTTCTCTTTTCAGAATGTGTTTTGCTTATTATTCATATTACCCTCATCATTCGATTTCTCGTTCATCCAGATTGCCTGTGGTCCCAGTTACTCTGGATAAATGAGGTTGGGCTGTGCAGGTGTGGATTCAGAATCGAAGCCTAGTTCTTGCTAAATTTCGTTTATACCGTCCACTCACTATCAAGAGACTGTGTTCAAGTATGTAACACATAATTAGCTGTAATACTAATGTCAAAACAGAAATACTATGGCTTATGTATTTTATTTTACTTTTTTAGTTAACGCAAAAATAAAACTTAAATCAGAGAACATATATGCGAAGAATGAAAAACATTCATTTACCCGTCTCAGGGAGGATCTCCCCTTATTAGGGGACGCTGAAAACATTTTGTCAGTTTTTGGAAAATGATTAGTTTCCGTACGTGATATTGTGGTTGTATTTTGATGCTAGTGAACCCTTGTTAATGATTTTTTTGTGAGCATTTTAATACAAAGAGTGATGCAAATAATCGAAACTGAGTATAAGATGTATATACGTATAAAGTATACGTATAAAGTATATACGTATAAACAACATTTTAAAAAATGAAGTTAAATGGTTTTGAGAACTTATCACTATTGATGACCTTTTCTCCCGTTGAATGTGACTGCTGTATCTCAAAAGGTAATGCAAGGACTCGCACAAAACTTTTTGTACTACTTGACTCTTAGTAGGAAATTGTGCTTATAGTATACTGGTTTCAAGCGCTCCAAAGGAAGAAGGGCTATTCGGTTTTCTCTTTAAGTATCTCTTGGACAGTCGGACATTTCTTATCTGTTGTGTGGATCCCGTGTAACAAAAAATAGCTCACAGATGTACATATAAATTATGTATTTGAATTCAGATGAAGATTTTTTATGTCCAGGTTTTTGATCTACTTTTAAAGATAGTGCAGGGATTCAAACGAAATTTGGTATTTTAATGGATCTGAATGAGATCTGGAGTTGATTACTTTTAAAGCTCGAAGAGCGTAATAGAACATTTATGATAAAAATAGAATGTTCTTCGCTTAAATCATGACGGCTATTTACGAAGTTCTCCAAAGAATCGGGTAAAAACTGGTAATGATGAATACTCATCGAGGCTAGTTGTGACTTTATTTGAATTAATAAAATACATTGATATTCATTAGTAAGATCAACGTCTAACTGAATGTCTTAACTGTGTCTTATCTAGGCTGGTTCTATATGTTTCATTCAGAAATTATTATTTTGCACATATTATTTACGTTTAAGAACCTAATAATGCGTAGATATGTATCGAAAGTTCAAAATTTTCTTGAATACTGGTAATTTTCTTAAATCCGGCGATTCCTTAAATGTGTCTCGATAAAATGTTTTGTTGATGTAGATGCATTTGCAAACTTTTTGATTTTTATCATTTTATTTCAGCCATAAAATTCCCAAGTTATCAAAATGAGAGCCAAGCTCTCAGTGGCCTCATCAGCGAAAGAAAACCATGGGATCATTTAAATTTTCGAATAGTCTCTAAAACTGTTTTGTCCGATTGCTTAGGATACTGCAATAAGTCAGTTTCAAAAATACTGTATTCCATACCTGCACTTGTTTAAAACATAGGGTCGCAGAGAATAGGACATATAAATTTCCTTTTATTTCTGCACTTTTTCCTAGATTTCTTTCCTCACATAATCACGACAGTTTCGATTGAAATTGGATTTTACAAAAAAAAAAAAAAAAAGTAGGGGAATGTGGGGCGAAGTGACATGGTTAAGATGACTGAGCTTTTTGAAAATGAAAAAATTGAAAATTTATTTTGAAACGTACAGTACATAACGAAAGAGCATTCTATTTTCTAATAAAACTTATATTGAAACAGTATTGTTTATTTTTGGCAGTAAATTTACGCCATCAAAAAAAAAAAAAAAGTGGAAAATTTTCACTTTATTTTTTCTATGGGGCAAAGTGAAAAATGAGATTTTTCTAATAAAAAGTTTTTTGTTGAATTGTAGAAAATATTTTTGATCAAATGAATCGGTAAATAAAAGTTTTTATGAGTAAATGAAAAGATTGAAATTTAGATACTGAAGCAATAAAATGAACATTGAATTTGTTAATTAATTACTACATGAAGACAAATAAATGAACAAGTAAAAGAGTGAATGGATAAGAGCAAAAGTGTATGGATGAATACAAAAGTGAATTACTAAATCTAGGAAGGTAAATGAATGAATAAACAAGTTAATTACTAAATCTAGGAAGGTAAATGAATGAATAAACAAGTTAATTACTAAATCTAGGAAGGTAAATGAATGAATAAACAAGTTAATTACTAAATCTAGGAAGGTAAATGAATGAATAAACAAGTGAATTACTAAATCTAGGAAGATAAATGAATGAGTTAATAAATGGATACGTAGGTGATTCAGTAAGTGAATGAGCGAGTAAACAAAGTAACCAATTTCACTTTGCCGCATCCACTTTGCCGCATCCACTTTGCCCTGCATGTACTTGACTGATAATAACAAAATATTTAAAATACAGATAAGCTCAATAATAACCAAAAAATATTTCAGAGTATTAGAAGGTCTCAATTAATACTTAAAGTATTAATAACAAGAACTGTATCACTTTATAATAACAAAAATAATTTTTGCCTTGCAACAAAATATTACATAGTAAGTATAAATTTTTGAAAATTACCTGTATTATCATATGTTTACATCTTCGGTGGTATTTTTTTACTGACTGGAATAGATTACATGCGCTACTATATGGTTAAAGTATTACCAGATAGGTGGCACAAAAAGCAGAGTAAATAGTTCACCATTTCACTTTACCCCGTGGTTTCACTCAGCCCCACATTCCCCTACATATAAAACTGAATGATACTTACGTATAATGAGCAATAATTGAAGACTCTCCCTCCCATTCAATCCTGCCAACGGGGTTGAGTGCTGCCGTGGGAAAGCAAAAGACAACATCGGCAGTAATTATGAGTTTTTGAAACATTTGAAGAAAACGCGTTTAGGATATATCACTAAACAAGCTGTCTGCATATTGCGTGTATAAAAGAGAAGTTACGGAGTAACTAGAAACACATTTTTCAATGCAGAGGAATGAACTTATAGTAAAAACAAATATCCAAAAAGGATCTTTTTGCTAAATGAAATTTAAAATGGTTTTCATTTTCAATATGTTTTGTACTTCAAAGCAACTACTCAGAGAATCCTACCAACAGTTTTTCAAGATTCATATCTTGATCGTGTAGAAATGGAAAACAATGTAAATAAAACACAAATTGCACTGGTAAACAAAGCTTTTGTCCCGTGAAACTTTTATAGTTTTTCTAGAGCGATTTTTGACGCTGATTTTAAATATTGAATCAAAATTTTTACATCATCCTCAGTACCCTACAGATAGTCAGGTTTGCTAGTATTGATGTGGTAGTATGATGGTCAGTCTTAATTTCACCCATTTTCGTGATATAAGCTAAATGAATTGAATCTTTTTTTTTTTGTGTGTTTTTATAATTGAATGCAAACGTAAAGAACTTATAGATTTTTAATGTAAGGAAAATGCTTTAGTATGCTATAATAGTATTGACTCTATAATGGATATGTTCGCATTTTAGCATGAAACAGATGAGACTTGATATTAACTCCTTTGAAACTAGTTTAAAAGCTATACTATTGACTAATTAAAACACATTGCCTTCGGGATCACTAACATATTCAGTCAAAACAAAGGAAACATATAGATATTTGTAAGTTTTTTTAAATAAAATTTTTGTACAACATATATCACGGGACAATTATTTTTGGCCAAAAATTGAATTAAAGAAATCTCATGAACTGCTTGGTTTTAACACAAAGCCCGTTTTCTCCCCTGCAAAAGTTAAAGCAAGGGCAAGAAGAATTTAAAGAAAAAAAAAAGATTGAACATGTTATTCCACAGGCATTTGATATTAAATTAGGCCTTTAAATACTTTGTAAAGACTTTGTCACACTGATGCTGAATTTTAATACTTAAAACTACGATTTCTATGTAGTGTAAAGCAAAATAAATGTATCTTTGGCGGACCACCCACTGTCCAAGTGAATAAATTCTTGCTGATTACGGCTAGACACTTAGAAGGAATGTTTCTGACGTCAAATACAGAAAGAAATGAACAATAGCAACATTTTTGATTATCGTTTTTGAATTAATAGTACATGTGAATACGCGCACTTCTTTCAAACCTCAGTCTAGTGTAACAGAAAATGTGTGAGTGATGAAAAAAACCGTTTGCATATTTGAATTCAGCGCATCATTTTACACTAAGAACAAGTATTTTTATCGTGAGACAAAAAAAATATATATGTATATATTTTGTAGACTAGTGTTATTAAGAAAATAAATTATATAGCTATGTCAAAGCTGTTGGTACTTCTTTGTCTCTTGTCCTGCATTTCTATTAATTAACTTCTATTCTTACTCAATTGGTATTTATACTATTCTCCACGTGACTGTGGTTGTGTTTTCTCTCGCCTCTTTTGTTTGTTGAGCAGTTTTGCATTGATGAAGAGGCTCCATTTCAGCCTTGAAATAGCTATATATTGTATTTTCTTGATTTATGCTTTATTTACAGTTTTCTTCATTTCAATTATGCATACTTTAGTTATATTTTCTAATTTTGCATTTTTGGTTTGTTGAAAAACTATGAATTTGAAATAAGATTATCATTTCATACTTTTAATTTGAATAATGGTAAAACACTGTTTTAACGTGTGTATGAAATGGATTTCTTTGTCTTCATAAAAATATGAGTACTGTAATAGTTAATCTATCTGGCAGTTAAGTAACCGTGTTTTTTACCAGTTTTGTTTTCATGTTACATACCCTCCTTCCCCCAAAAATTAGGTATATGCTTAACTGGGTGATTCTTCAAAAACCAGTTATTTTTTTTTTTATTCATTAATTCTTTGAAAATAAAAAGGATTTTAACATTTAAAAAATATATACACTGAGTTTATGAGGAGCTTTTTAAAAAAAAGTAAAAGGAACTCACTTGAACTGTACGTATTAACTATACTCACCAGGTATAGAGGATGCCAAGAGAAAGATATTTTTGTTTACAGATCCCATTTCTCTTACGCAAAGCCCAGAATTATATTTAATGTTTTAAATATTATTTTACTAACTCTTAATTAAACTATGCATCACAAGTGTAATTAAGAAATAAACTTTATGTACAAAGCAGAAATGTTGTCCATAAGAATTGCCAAAAAATGCTGAAAACTTCAGTTCCAAGATTTGAAAATTTATTAAGAACACCGAATCAATTAGGTCTATAAAATGCTTGACTAATCCAACCAAATGGTGGGAATAAAAGTTTTGTCACACAGTAGATTTAAAATTCTTCCTTTTTACCCATAACTAGTAAACATGGTCATAGGTCAAGAACACGAAAACCTTATGACGTACTTTAAAATAATGTAGTACATTGATTTATTTTTAAATATGTAGATGAAAACAATTATATTGTTCCGTTAAGTATACATGTTTTACTCTTACAGTCTATTTGCTATAGCTTATAGCTAGAATATTCCTTTATCTCGAAGCATTGGATAAGTCCAAAACTCTAGAGAAGGTTGGGGAACTTCAAATAACTCGAACTATGCCATTTACTCGGGCCGTGGTGGACTGATTGGTAAGGCGTCGGGCTCGTAACTGGAGGGTTCCGGGATCGATGCCAGTAGGGCAAAGATCCTCCATGTTCGCTGAGGATGACCGGGGAACGCTAAATATGTCGTGGTCATAAAGTCTTCCAAGTGAATCATTGGTTTTGGGGATGCTGCACCAGGAGATGTTCGGCTTCTGGTTTGGTTCTAAATTATCAATGTGTCGGTAGATGGTGCTTCCATCTGTCGTGTGCTGACTGAGCCTAACGGACTTCCACCTTAATTGTGCTTTATAAACGTATGTCGTACTCTGCCTTAAATCAAGTAGCATCGGTACACAAGCTCGAATACTCGAGTGGTTTAAGCAACAACAACAACCTTTAACTTAACGTTTTAGACAGTCATAGGGGACTTCAAGTTTTAGAGAGTTGACTGCTCTCATTTAATTTTTGGAACATATTGTTGGTGTGGAATTAAAAAAAAAATAAGTGCACTTATGAAAATCGAAAAAAGTGTGTATGGTTAAAAATTAAAAACTTTCTGTATAAAACAATTCATTTGCTATTGTTCCCGGACATGATAGTGTTAGGTTTTTCCTTTACTTAATATATTTATACTTAACAATCCCCCCTCCCCTAGCTATAGTTTTCCCTTTTCCATTACTTAATATATCTATCCCTTAGAAAGTGAGCAAATAATTAAAAAAATAATAAATGAATCGCCAAAAAAATAGCATAGAAAGCTTGCTATTTTCTTTCTCTAATTTACTTGAATGTGTTAGGCTGCTTAGAAATTTTTTTTTATCTTACTTTTTGCAACTGATTAATTCAGGTTGGCCAGTTTTGTTTGAACTTCAAAAATTGAGTATTATTCAAAGCTGTTTAGGACCTATATTCTCTTGCCTCTTTCAAAACGGGCTCTTTAAAAGATAGTTGGAAATAAGCATTTGGAAATGAATGAAAATGAAATGTCAGACATGAATTTAAATTGGGACTGTATAAGTTTCATTCTCAAAATATGACAATGCAGTTACAAATTTTATGCGCTTTTGATGAAGTTATTTTTGTAAAATATCTCATCTCTTTTCGAGAAACGTTAAAAAGGCACTTTATAATTTCTCATGGCTTTATTATTACACTCAACATTTTATTATGCTCCCGACTATCTTGGGGATTTGTGTATTAGGAAATAGGAGCTTCCAGTGCTTCTTGTACAGCTAAGTGTTACTGTACAAAATATTTTTTTAATTTGAAAATGTTTCAAAATACTGCTGCTATTTTTGAACGAACCCACTCTCTCGCTTGCAGTTTGAAATAATCGAGAGACAACTGTATTTGAATAGTCATGAAAAAAATTAATGTTTATACATTTTTTTCTGTTTCATAATAATAAATACTATATTACAGAATAATCCAAACATTGGTTCTATCAGCAATGACTCCTGTAAGCACTCGAGCGACAAAACGTAAGTCATATGCATCTAAACATATATGTACATTTATGCATGCTGGTTGATTTTTGTTTCGATTGTAAAAATATTACTGCACAGGAGTTCACTTTCATGAAACAAAGAATGAGTTCTGAAATTGCTCAACTTTTCATAAACATAAGAAAACAATGATGCTTCAGCACATTATGAACAAAAGGTTTTGAAAACCTGGTTTAGAGAAATATTCTAATTAGTATTTACAATATTTTTCCTTGCAAAAGTAATTAATTAGAATTAAAATGAAATTATTTCTATAAAATATTTCATTTTTCTAATTTTTCCTGTGTACTTCATCATTAAAATACAAAAAGGGTGGAGATAATGTAGGGTTCAATAGAATATAGAAATGTCGAGATATTAAGTAGAAACGCGCATTTACTTGTAAAACTAGTTCGACTGCATTGTTTTGGTTATATTACAGAATTCAGCCGTTTTTTGACACTTAAATACTAACATTCCGGTATCTTAATTTACACATTTCCCCAGTAGTTTGAAACTTTCTTCTGTTATCCTTTGAAGTGCCATTGGTTTTGTCAACCAATATGTAGATGTAATATTGCCAAAATTGAATACAAACATTTTTTTGAAATAGTTAAACTATCGATCACCCTACAAATAAGTACCCATACGCTTTTGCACGCATTGAAAGGTATCAACATTTTTTTTTTAAGTTTTAAGGTTACTGGATGAAGTGCTACTGTCGGTCATAATTGATTCCATTTTGTTCTTATGGTATGTTCAACTTATCTTTTTACCTCGTCTTAAAATATTTACTACTACAACTTACATTGCTTTTTAGAAGAATTTTTTTATGTTCTTCTCCTACTTTCATTGGTTTTACAACAGTTGCATTTTTTTTGTCATATTTACATTAATGACTAGTTATTATTTTTATGCGTGTCGTTTATGCTAAAACCATGCTTTTAACAATTGCTACTTTTACTTTGTAGTTATTGCTTCCTTCTCCTACAATAATGTATCAATACATGAATTTCCCTGCATGTGTGTAATCTTTAAGTGTTCGAGTTGAATGTGTGAATAAGTTGCATGTATTTTGTTGTACAAAAATTTTGTACTACAAAATACCTCAACTTTACCATCAATCTTTGAGTTGAAACACACCATTGTTGCGGTCGTTCATCTGGTTTGCTAATTCTGCATTAGCTGCCAGTTTGTTTGGCTCTCTTGGCTCCCTTAAGAGATTTTTCGCCTCCAGCTCATGTGATTCCTATTCCGGGCTGATGAGTGCTAAAAAGCACGAAACTGCAGTCCTCGGATGGAATAACTGAGCTGGCGGTGTATTTTAAGTTGCATGTGTTTGTCTGAACTGTGTGCATTAGTATCCCAAGAATTGAAACTGTACAGCGATATGAAAACAACCATGTAGTTACTGTCTTTAACCGTAAAACTGAAAAGTAAGGGTCCTTTTTTTTGTGTATCCATTTTTTAAAACTTCTGGTCCCTTCTTTTCTCAGGGAGGGGCTGAAAATCTGTTGTGAGCCCTCTTGGTTTGAGCTTGAAATATCATCACATTTTTCATTAAAGTGTATGTATGTGTGTAGCATTTTTTACGTTATTTATACTTTCGGCCTTAGATTGATTCAGATTCATTTTAGGTTTAGTATCCCAGATCAGTAGGTAACTTCATATCTACCGTTTTTTCTTTTATTTTTTCAATTCCTATTATTAAGTAACGCTTTCCCTATCTATTTATTTATATATCTTATTCAAATCTTTCAACTCAATTTTCACCTACTTTCTCTGATTGGATTCTTTTGAAATTTAGTATGCGACCTCAGAACCAGACTGCAATATTATTTAATAAAATTGATTAAATCACCATAAAATATTAGTTTATTCTAACTTTAATCAACATTCTTGCTTTAAACCTAATGTTTAATTCTTTAGATGATAATGCTTGCACAAATTAGAATATTTATCCATAGAAACTCCTGATTTGTTTATCAGATCAAACGTGTTTCAAGGTCATTAGAAAGTGAAAAATAATTGTTCTGAACAAATCTCATGCCAAAATGTGTGTGAGCATTCAATTGAAAGTTCATTGTTGGTCACAGTCATTGTTGAACAATGCTATTATTAGAATGTATCTCAACTTTTTAAAACTTTTTGAGTATTAGAGGTGGTCAACGTCCTATGGTGAAGTTGAAGCGACTGATTTTTATCGGGCACATCACGAAAGAGATGCCAAATATTTTAAAAATAGAAAAAATGTGCTAAACTCGAATAACTTTTCCAAATCCAGATATGTATAAACACATTTATATCAATTATAGTTTCTTAAAACAAAAAGTAACTAAAATTATTTTTTCTTTGTTTATCTAAGTAGAAATTGTTTTCTAAAATTTTTAAGTATACAGTTGAACTCGGTTAATACGAAATGTCAAAAATCTACGAATTTGTTCGTATTAACCATTATTCGTAACAACCGTGAATGAGTGACACTGAAAAAACGAAGAAATGCTTACCTTATATTTAAAAAACATCCCTACAATTATATTAATTGTAATTTTACTGTTAGCACATTCAGAAAAAAAATCACCTATTTCTTATAAATGAATGTTTTGGAGAATATTGAAAAAGGAAAATGATAATCGACAATCGTGGAATAGGTCCATGATGGAAGATGAACAGTTTCATCTCGGAGTGAATTGAAATGTTCACAGATAAGCAAGTGAACGGGCTTTATATACATGTAAAATATTTAATATTTTCTTCTCTTTACACAATGAGACTTCTACTACTGAAAAAAATGATTAACAATTTCTAAAAAAGAAAATTGCAGTAGCACGAACATTTTAAGTAAAGAAATCAGAAACTTTTGTTCGTAGCCGAGACTTTAAATTTAATGTACGTATTATGCATGAAATTTTTAACGTAATTGGATAGCAAACGAAACTTGACGTACAAAATGATCGTTTTAGCCGTGATTTCGTATTAAACGTGATCGTATTAAGAGAGTTCAACTGTAACTTGTTTGATTCGAAAAAATATTTTGTCTCATTCATTCATCAAAAGTAATTAAAACACCTTTTTTAGTACTGGGAGCTTACAGTGAAAAAATGATCCCATCTCTTTTAATTGTTATCTTTTGAAAACTTCGAGGCTACTTTCCTACACTCACAATCATATCTTTATTAGTTACAAGAGAAAAAAATTAAAATGATACAGAAGGAGCTTTACAATATATCCAAGTTAGTACGCATTGATAATCCATCCAATTTTCACACATATCTCTACTCTGTAACTTAATGCAGTATCCTAAGAGTAAATACTGAATTTCAAATTAGATCTAAACCGTTTATGATAGTATACAGAGAAAACATTTCATTTTACGCCTTTTGAAAATCCTATTAAAAGCATTCCTTTATGTGAGGAAGATTGTACGTTCATTCACTTTCCAATAGTTCTTAGGCTCATCAAATTAAATTCGAAATTTCAGTTGTTAATAACTGGGCATCAATAGCTGCTAAAGCTGTTTAATGCTGGCTAATCGAGTATAAGTTTAAACTCTATATTCTAACATATCTATTTTCACAGCAGGGACTCTTACTGTGATGCAATTTTGAAAATGTCTTCCCACTCAACGACTCAGAGTTGTCGCACAAACACCCAAGTCCGTCCCTTTGTGACTAATGCAGTAAGTCTTGACTTTTCTCTCTTTTTTTTTTTTATAGTTTGAGGGAAATGTATAATGTTTTATCTCTGGTAGCAGAAAAAGCATGACTTTGAAATGAGTTTCGCAGATTTTTGAGAAGGTCATCACACTATTATTTCTGAATTGGAGAAAACTAAGAGAGAAACTTAAAAGAGAACTTTTATTGGAGAATAACCTGTTTAAGTTTTCATTTTGAATCTAACTATAGTATAATTTTAAAAAGAGCCGATGTGGGCATCACATGACTTCCTTTTACTCCAATTTAATGTCATTTCCCCATTACTGGCAATTTTAACGTGATTCAATAGTTTAGTTTCTAAATATCATTAACAGTGACCAAATTAAAACAGAGTTTTAAAAAATCGACAAATTTGTCGCCAAGTTGGCGACAACATTTGGCGACCAAAAGACTGGTGATCTATCGCCAAGTGTTCGCCAAGTTACAACACCACTTGAGTTTAATTCGAAATTAACAACGATTTACCCCCCAAAAAGGTGCAAAAGACCTCTTTAGAAACACCCGAATGCAACCAAAAGGGGAGGTGCACAACTAGACCCACTAGGAGTCTACGTACTAAATTTCAACTTTCTAGGACATGCCGTTTATGAGTTATGCGAGATACATACACACATACGCACGTACATACGGACGTCACGAGAAAATTCCTTGTAATTAACTCAGGGGTTGTCAAAATGGATATTTCGGGTATCTGTAGGTTCCTAGGCATATATCCACGTGTGGTCGGGTCGAAAAAAAAACTCAACCTTCATTCGGGAGTGAGAAAAATGGAAATTAAGGCCGATTTTTTAGTGAAAATGTTTTCGCTAATACAGTACTTCCTTTTTTGTAAAAGGAAGTAAAAACCACTGGTTATCACTTAAGATGGGCATGGCAGTCAATGTGTTAATACTAGAATAGAACAGTAATATTACATTTCACTTTATTGTATTATGAAATGAGTACTTATTGATACTAAAATGAACTTCTCTTTCATTGGATTCTTTTTAGTGGCATCAGAAACAAGAATTGTGCTGTAGTACGAGGATCCTTAACCTTTGAGAGGTAAAATCTCATTATATTTAACTTTCTTTGAGAATCAGTACTTTTTACTAGTCACAAATGATAAATCCTGTCGAATCCAAGTGTTTTTAGTTTTCCTATAACTAAACCGGAAACTCCGCTGATTAACGGGAAATTAACTACCCATCATCCCTTTTGGAAAAAAATAATAAATTTTCTAGATCCTATACTGCCTAACAATATAGGATTTAGACAACGAAATTTATTTCTTGTTCTGACAACTGCTGTTGTGCAGCAGTTTTGTTTCACTGTTTTTCCAACATCTTTCAGGCTTTTCTTTCATTATGTTCATTCCGACTTTCTACTCAATATTAAAATTCGTTAAAATTTTTCTAACTTGAAATTTATTGCTAGTTTGTTCATTAGCGGTTTCATTTCGTTAGCAAAATTTATTATTGTGGTATTTTTTGTGAAAGTTATTGCTTCACGGCTTTTTCTTGAAAAGAATCATGTAATACATTTCGGCTCTCAGTTCCATTTTGTCTTGTTTTTTTTTTTTTTTCTTTTCTTTTTTTACTATTTAAGCTGTCTGTTCCTTCACGTGGCTTTTTCCGGATGTCTTTACATTCAAAAACTCATTAACTTACACTGAAAAAAGAGTTCCATCTAACTCCAAAACACGTGTATGCAGTAAGCTGCTAATTTTGTACATTTAAAACATTGGTTATTTCTATTTGTATCAAACTCAGTTAATTTTACAACTATCAAGACAAAAGAAAATTCAGCATCAGTAGAAGGATGACCTACTTATACTTCTATTACTCAATACTATTTAAGTAGTGATAAAGGTGAAGAAAAAAACACAACTACAAACCGAAAGTTAGCATAAAATTCGAGTTTTAGTGCTGCGAAATTAGTAAAAAGAGGAGATTATCAGCACTATTTTTTTTCTTGTGTAGATATAATGTTGGACTACTTCGCGTAAAATATTTAAGCTTAAAAACTTTTTTCCTATTTGTTCATTTTTTTTTTCAAAAATGGCAAAAAATGTATTTTAGCAAAGTTTGAAGTGAACTACCTCGGAAAGGACTGAGTGAAATAACTTGCAGATAACACAAACTTTTATAATATGAATCTTTGATGAAAGTGTGGTGACTGAGATTCAGCTGGTACAGTCATAGAAGAAAAAAAAACGAAACACTCGATCGTACTCGAAGACTATTGACACTAGAGACACGTGTGAGGTGTTGTTTTTTCAGGAATAAAAAGTTCTACATAATTATATTTAAAAATTGTTGTTAAGGGGTCGTCTTCATATTAAAACGAGTATCAACTTCAAATTTATCAATGAGAACCCCCATTTTTTATAACATATTTGTGATCAACATCCATTTATAACCTTATATATAAAATTTTGTTGAATTCGATCCAGCTGTTACTTCAGAATCGAGTTTTGAAAAATTCCTCTCGTAATGTTGAAATGTATTTTGATATTTTTGCTCATAACACAAAAACCAGATTAGGCACGGCAAAGATTGTTTTTTTATATCAAAATATGAATCGACCCAATAATAAAAACATCATTTACAACACCAAAAATGTAAATTTAATTTTTTTATGAATTATTGTAATATTTTTTGAAAAAAATATGATCTGAAACCATATTAAATTTTAACAGAGAAACAATCTAGAAGGGCTCTTATGAGGGAATCCAAAATTTGCACTAAAAATATTCAGTTGTTTTTGCGCTATGCATAAAAATTCATTTTTTCCCATTTTAGGGGACCATATACTTTTTTAAAACTCTCTTTAAATTACGGGTTGGACCATCTCGAATCTCGTTGCTAGAAACAGCATTGGGAAATTACTTTCCAAAATTGCTCTTAAGAGCCATTACATGTTTAACTAAAATCGCCAATTCTGTTATGTTTTTTTTTTAAATAATACCACGCATTATGATCTTCTGCATCAAATTTGGATTTGAAACAAATTCTCGTTTTTTGATTACAAAAAAGCCGCTAGAACAATGACTGTGTTTGTCGACTGTGTTAATTCAAATAACCAAATTTTTCCCAAATAAAGTTCGAGTATGAACGGTTTGCTCATTAACGTTTATTTATATTCTCCCTGTTTTATTTTTTAGATTATTACTTCGTTCATTTTATGTATTTAGAGCAAATTTTCACGGAATAAATGAACCTTGCTTCGCTCGAGTCTTCAATCTATTTAATGCAGCTTCTTCCCACGTTGTGCGGTATATTTTTTATATTTTTGTATGCAATGGTCCAAACTTCTGATAATGTTCTGCAAAATTAAAAACGCGCAATTCCATTTTACATCTAAGACTTTCTATTCATTCGAAAATAAATCTGTAACAATGGTGCAATACATTTATCAAACATATTCACATCATGACTATACGTATAAGGTTGGATATTTACATTTCTATGAGGCTTGAATTATTATATGAGCAATCCAATAGGCTCATATTAGGAAAAGTTAAAATGTTCCATTACTTTTAATTTGGCATTACTCGATTTATTAAGCAACGATATATACGATGGACCAGCCAAATCCCATCCGTCTTTCTTAGGTTAATCCAGATAGACAAAAATTAGTAAATATTTTAAACTTTTTTCAAAAGAAAAAAAAAAGTTTGAGAGCGTAAATCGCTTTGTGGTGCAACATTATCGGCAAAAAAGTATCGAATTACGGAAAAATAAGATAACTTAAAAAAAATCATGAATTGAGCTGGATAATCTCGATTTTTTTTTTTTTTTACATTCCATTGCTTGATAAGCCGTGACCTAAAAAGAAGCGTTTTCAGTGTGGTGACGGTCGCTAAAACGTTTTTCGTTAATAACTCCTGTTCTACTGCACGGAATGCAATGAAATTTTGTACCCTGGCTGCATTTTGCTGTCTAAACATAACTATGTAGCAAAAAATAGGGGTTCCCCTTTGAAAATCAAGAGTTGGTGTTAATTTTGCTTTGTATATGGTCCCTTATCAAAATTTTACCCAAGTAGTTTTAAAGAAGACTTTTAACCAAGTCGGATGACACCTTTCTTTTCTTTCTAGCATCTATAATGGCTGAATAATTAAAAGTGTTTCGTTTTTTTTTTCTATGACTGTACCAGAGTTACAGTGTATTAAATTTGGCCAAATATGGTATTATGCATACACAAAGTTTAACATTAATTCATAAAAAAAGTCTACTTTCCAAATATTTAACAGCAAAAAAAGTTCCTGTCATGCATGCAATAGAAATTTGCACAAAAAATGAGCAAATAAATGAAATAGGACAAGTAAGCATTATAAAAAATATACATGAACATATAATGGAAAATAGATTTTTTGAAAATTATACTACTATTTATATTTTCTCTGATTCAATAAAATAGGTTCAGGCAATAGAAATTTGCGTTAAATAAATAAATAAATAGATTAATAAAATTATTGTTCAGTCTCGAATTTGAGAGGGAATTTAATTATTGTTCCAGTTAAGTTGTCTTCAATAATAGTTTATCATCGTCTGCACTACATTTTGATTTATTGCCTGCGATGAGAGCTTATCTGTAGTTGCTACGGTAACAAATTTTTTTTTATGAGTTTAACCATTTAGTATTTTAATGTTGTGATTTACTGTTAATTTAAGTTTTGTGTATTTTAAGGTAAAGTTGATTTCAGTAGCCAGGGCCGTGCGCAGAAATTTAGAGGCCCATCACAATTGACTTTTCCGGCCCACCCTTCACATTTTTTGCCCCTATATTTCACACCTAGTTTTTAAAATATTGGGCCCCCTTCAGGCTTGGGCCCGTACCAACAGGTATCCCCCCCCGTTCACGCCCCTGTCAGTAGCTGTTAATTCCTTTATGAGTGTATATAAAGAGTTGTGCTGTAAAAAGTTTTATATAAATATATTTCTTTTTTTTTTTTTTCAAAAAAGTATTTTGATAGTTTTATTGCTATATGCAACCCAATTAATATAAAGTAAAGTTATAATGAAGAATGACTAAAAATGGTTTTGAGACAGAAAGCAAAGAATAAGAGAAAAACCGTGCACCGAAATTTCAACGTCTTTAATAGTTTGAAAAGATAATACATTTAACATAAAAACTGATGAAATGAACACCTACTATATTTTTGTAACACACTCAGATCTAATAAGATTTAAGCTGAAATGTTCATTACTACCATTAACGACGCTAGATATTATGCATGTCTAATGCAATCTTTGGCCAAATTTAAGGCATTATAACACTGGTACCAGTTGAGTCTCTGTCATCAAATTACTATCATATTTTTGTATCTTAAAAAGGTGTTACCAGTATTAATTTCGCAATTTTTCACTCAGTCTTTTCAAAAATTTTACTTTAAACTATGCCAAAGTACGATTTTTGCCAATTTTGAAAAATTGTACCAAAAAAAAAAGGAAAAGTTTTCAAGCTTAAAGTTTTTACAAGTAGTCCTACATTATATCTATAAAGAAAAAAATCTGAGACTCTCCTCCTTTTACTTATTTTGCAGCACTAAAACTCGTACTTGATGCTAATTTTCAATTTGTAGTTGTGAATTTTTTTCTTCACCTTTCTCACTACTACTCGTATTAAGTAATAGAAACATATTTAGGCCGTCATTCTGATGATGCTGGATTTTATTTTGTCTTGATAGCTGCAAAAATAACGAAGCTGGATGCATTTTTACGTAAAACATGTTTCTGGTCGAAAAACGGCTACAAAATAAAATTTAAAATGGCGCAAAAACTAAAGTATGAGCCAAAAAAATTTTTTTTTCAATACTTTTGAACTCACTTAGTGGTGGGGAAAAACTGATAAAAGAGTTTCGAAAATCAAAAATGTCGAGCAACATGGTTTGGGTGATTTCTAGTTTGTTGACCCTCTAAAAGTCCCTCCTTGAAATCAAAACTATTTAAGGTACGAAATGGCATTTCTTCTCATGTTTTTGACAAAGTAAAAAGTGTAAAACCGAATGACACTTTCAGGAGTAGCCATTACACTTTTTTGTTTAATTACTTTGAAAGATTTTATACCGCGGACACTTTGCGGCACCCCTCGTATATCTTCATGGCACTCCAAGGTGCCGCGGAACACTCTTTGGGAACCTAAAAATGCAAAGAAAGGAATATTTCAACTGCAACTTCAAGGGAAAACAATGGAGGGGAGGAGGAAGTAAAGGAAGGAGGTGCATCCTCAGAACTATAAATAGATACCTCGACTTTACATTATAAGCATGCATATGAGGCTGGAGCAAAAAGAAAAATTTTTTTTTGGAGCTGCTGTATCGCGGTAAAGTTGCGATTGGTGAAAACTTAAGGTGATAAGGGGGTTTCAATTTTTTTAAAGTAACTTTCAATGAATTTCTTTGAAATTTCCTGCATAGTTACATGATTCTAATACCAACTCAAATATAAAATTTCATTTTATAATTAAAAAAATTAACTTTTTTGAAATTTAAATGTTAATTTTTAACGCGTTTTGCATATTACTCCTAGTGTATGAAGTTTTATCAATATTAAAAAAATTCTAGCTAAATGTGATACATAAAACAACCGAAAATAGATTGTTGGAATTACCTTTTTCAAAAATTTTTGATAAAGTTAAATAATGTGGAAAATGCCGAAAAGTAGACGTTTTCCGCAAAATATGTCCACTTTTCTAAAATAAAATATAGCATATATATTCCCTAAACCAAACAGAAAAATATTTCCCAGCAAAATGTTAACAAATCTCTTAAATACTTGTATAAAATTTTCAGTAAATTTAAATAACAATTCGTTTCCATGGAATGGTTTAAATTTTTTAATAATGTTGAAAATTAGGGTTTGAGAACTTCAAGATCTTCTGTTTTACTGAAGTTTCGTTATTGAATAAAAATTTAGCTTTTAATGTAAATTCACCACAATTAAGGCCTTATGATTCATTTGAAATGGTATTAGTATTAAAAATTAAAACAATACATGCATTTTTTGCTCCTGCATTTTACACCCATTTTTTAAATATATTTTTATATGAATTGTATAGTACAAAAAGGAGACGTGACTCCCACAAAAAATGCCACAACTTCACCAGTTTTTCACCGATTCATTTTTTAAAGGTTCAGATAAAGGTCTAGTTCTTAGAAATATAATAAATAGAAAACCGTTTGTTTTACCAATTTTTACTTATCTGAAAATCCCTAATCGATTTGAAAAACAAAAAAAAAAAAAAAAAAACCAGAAGATATTATCTTAGCCTAAAAATTGAAAAAAAAAAATCTAAAATTTCATGTTTTCCCAGTGAATTTAAAAAAATTTGTTTAAATATTTTTTGTAATGCCCTCAGACAGAAAAGTTACAGTTGGTGAAGCCTTCAGAAATTAAAAAAAAAAAATATTGAAATCGAATAATTCCCTTTTAATCCAAGAACAAGCCTGAAAAGCCAAAAAAAAAAAAAATTGTTTTTTTTTTTTAAATTTTTTGGAAATTTTTCTTTCTGACTTTTCAAAAAAAAAAGTGTTCTTTTCTTTCTTCTTCCAGCATACTGAAGGGAATGTTTTTTTTAAAGCACTTTATTATGGAAAAAAATATTTCTCAATTTTGAAGATATTTTCTAACCGTGCTGAACTCTTTTTTTTTTCTTTTTTTTTACAACAAAGAGCCACTTTCAGATAATAGAAGCTTATAAAATAATTACTAATTTCTACAATCCAGTAAACAAGTCCTTAATCTGGATTTCAATGTTACTCTTATGTAGTCATCTCTTGGTTTAAATCCACAAAACAAATACCCGGAACGGAGTTTTATTTAATTCGGTTTGTCGAATCATTTCTATTTTGGCGCTTTTCTCTTCTAATTTTATTAACTTTGGGAGTATCTGTTTCAGTTACTAAGCCAACATCTTTACAACATTTTTTTTTGTCTCTTTTTGATCGAAAGTACCAATTTTTCCTTCAGCAAATGTTTCCTCTGAAGGTAGAGAAATTTTTGTTCGGTGAGAGGAATGTTTTTAGATTTTTCACACGGGGGGGGGGGCACATTTTATGTAAATTGGACATTCACAAAGAACTGGGGGTCTTTTGACCAGAGCAAATAATACTCATTACGCACTTACAAGCTAAGAAAGACGTCAAAAAGGTTTCTTGCTCCACTTTTATATTTATAAACCCTTTCTTTAAACTTTGGTTTGTCCTGGTCTCGGTTGCAAGATTTCATGAACTCAACATGAAATCTTGCATTTATTCTAGAACGTGTCAATGAGCTGAACTATATGTAGCTATATGTGGCATATAATGGCTATATGTAACATATAAGCTATGTGTAAAGAAATAATAGGAATTGACTCTGCATTAAAGATACATTTAACGTTTTGCGCCACTGTGTCCTTAACAGTGGAAAAACTCACTTCCGTGTTGTTGACCTTCCTAGCTGATTCAGATCTCTCTTGAAAGCAACATTTTCATAAGTAATGAGCTTATTTGTTGGAAAATCTCTCGTTTGGCCAAATATAGGACTCTCTAAGGACTACATGAAATGCACCTCCGGCTCTGTCAATTCCAGACGAGGACTGCTGTTTCGTGCTTATTAGCACTCATCAACCCGGCATAGGAAGTGACTGAGGAGGAGGTGGAAAGGTCAGTGCTAATTCTGTATTAGCAACCAGTTTGTTTTGCACTCTTGACTTTCTTGCGAGGTTTTCCATCTCCACCTCAGTCACTTCCTATGATGGGCTGATGAGTGCTAATAAGCACGAAACTGCAGTCCTCGGCTGGAATTGACAGAGCTGGAGGTGCATTTCATGTATTTCGGCCTTAGCCCTGGCGATTGGGCGATAACTTACTGTATATCTCTAAGGACTGTCTCGTAATCCTTTCCAGCCAAGATGGATCGATTTTTTAAACAAGTTGATCAGAGCAAATCATACAACACACTCACTCGAGAACCATTGAGAAAGGCTGAGACCAGCATGACTGCTTTATTCATTTAAGTGAGATACCTAGACATAAGCGAACTAGAAAGCTCATTAATTCAAGATAGAGAGGCGCTAATGGGGATTGGAAGAAAAAACACACCATACTAAGCGGTATGAACAAATATGAGTTAAGCGGAGTCAAAGAAAGATGAGAATTCAAAACAGGCTAACGCTAAACTATCACTTTTTTTTTATAAACAGCGTTCTTCCAGTAACATTTCATACCAAACCCATTGAGAATCACTAAAGAGAAAAACAAAAAAATAAAAAAGGGGTTAATGTCGACATTCTTTGAATATGTAGGCTAGTTGCTCGATTGGAAGATATTGTTAGATTTCAAAAAATGGTTTTTTGCTTTGAAGTCTTGCCGAAACGCTCCTACAGCCTAAAAAAAAAAAAAAAATACATTGAACAAAAAGTGTTAAAACGTTAGAGGATTTCATCGTTTTTTTTTTTTTTCTATTTTTTCGATCTTGCAACAAGACTGAAAATTCAAAAGATATTATCCGATTTCATTTTTTTTTCGTTTTGTTTCGTAAGTCTTTACCAATCGCAATTTTTCCGCTGTACAACGACATGTTTGTTTTTCTCGCTCCCCCCTATTGCCTATGTTAATTTGTAACTTAAGTACTATGTGTGAATGTAAGTTGGAATTGTACAAGAAGAATTCTTTCTTTACATTGAAACCTTGGCGGTAAAGAAAACACATTTACAGATTTCATTTAGTGTTCTAGATGTAGACTAAAAAAAAAAGTTCTTTCCAGGACTAAATGGGCCTACTTTCCCCCAGACCAGGGTTCTAAAACCTATGGCCCGCGAACAAATTTTTTCCGGCCCGAGGGAAGTTCTTTCTTCATAGGCTCTTAACACATCTTTCTTCACATAGACTGTGGATATATAAAAAAGGTGAATTTAGTTTGTTTGATACTGAGTACAATAGTTAACACTAATATTACTATTTTTATCCTAGTCACATTCATCATAGAAGAATCTGCTGTTGCAAATCTTTGGTTATAGCGATATGCTAAACTAGTTCGTTAGGGTTTCGTTATAGCGGGGTTTGAATGCATTTACTTATGTATTTGTACATAAATAGAACTATCGAGATAGTCGACTATCATGTTTACATGTTTGTATGACCTTTTTGAAAAACAAAATGCATGCAGAAATAGGGTTACCACTTCTGTTTTTAATGAAGTTGAAACTACTAAGGCAAATCAAAAAGTATTTGTGCCTATTTTTTATTTGCCAAAAACAGATACATACAAGTGTTTACAAATATATATAGTGTACTACGTAATTTACTTTATTTCTCCACATAGTCACCACGCAGAAAGCTGATCCCATTTTTACCCTGATCCCATGATAACATAAATTATGCTGAATAGATCTCAAAATTTCGCCGAATGATGATAATTTTGTCGAATAGGACTCCAAATTCTGCCGACTAGATCTCCAAATTTCGCTGAATGATAATAATTTTGACGAACCGAACTCAAAATTTTGCCGGATGCTAATTTTGCCGTATAGTCAGACAAAATTTGCAGAATAAGGAAATGTTTGGGACGTCCCTTGAATCCACCCTTGGCAAAGTTTGCATCGTGGTTCTAGCTTAACAACGTTTACTTTAAGAAGTTTATGTTGCCAATCTCTAATGATGCTTTTCGCTGGTTGACTATGAGGTAGTGAGAAGCAAAAGGATCTAAGTGGACATTTTCAAGTTTTGAGTAAAACACGTTTAAAGATTAGCTGCCACCATCAGAAAGATCATACATTAGAATACATTTGTGTATAGGGGAAGGTTAGGGGCACTCGGGACACCATAAATTTCAGCTTTAATTTTGTATACAGAAATTAGTTCTCTTAGGACACCATCAATGAGAGCAGGATCTACTCTTGTGGGAATTTCTCACATGAAATAGAAAAGACTGATCTACAGTGAAACCTCAATAAGTAGTCGTCCGGTTAAGTGGTCACTCCGTTTAAGTGGTCGTTCTTCTTTGGTCCCGACAAGGTCTCATTCACAGTAATGTAAAATGATCCTCCTTTACTGGTCACCAAATTTAATTTTATCCGCTTAACTAGTCACTCAAAAATTGTTTTCCAAAATTCCTTTTCCTTATCGGACTTTAGAAGACAGTGTCGGACTTAGCTTAAAGGCAATGATAGTCGTTTTCTATTGAAATCTCGATCTTCGGTTCTGGTCATTCAAAGCACTTACTGTGACTCTGCCGAGAATATGAATCAAAATCTTTCCAACAAGACAGACAAAATCTAATACCTGGAGAAAGTCAGTCAGTATTTAACATCCATTCAAGGAACTACAACACAGAAATTAAAGCTTGATGTATGTCAGAAGAAATTTCCAAGCTTTTCCGAAAGCAACAACTTCACCAGTCGACATTGAAGGATTGTATTAATGTACCTTAACTACATTAAAATAAGTTGTTGTTATTAAGTAATGTATAAGTAAGAGAAAATAAAACAAAGTAACTATCATTAGTATTTTCCCCCCTTTTTAAAATTTCCACTAATTTATAGACATTTCTTACATAAGCTATTCTTTTTCTCACAGAGTTCTACTGCTATTCATGAATATTTGTAAGGCTTTTTTTTCTTCCGTAATTTCCCACTCCACATAAGTAGTCACTCCGCATAAGTGGTCAAAAATTTTTGGTCCCTCGAGTGATGACTTAACGAGGTTTTACTGTAATTTTCTTTGTTTTGAAAGGTTCGGAGTTGCATTAATCGGTGTTTTCGTTGTTAAAATTTTCAGTAGGAAATGAAATAATTTCAATCACAGCATGTGAGAACTAAAATATGTCCTTTTATAATACAGTGGAAAATATTTAACGCCAAGCTGAAAGGATCGAAAAAAAAATTCATGGTAAATGAATTTCATGTTAAAAGATTTATATTTAAGTGCACAGTGCACAGTCCGGATCTCTATACCAGTTTACGTAAACCGATTTTTCATGTTAAGCATTTTCGTGTTGAACGTATTTCACTGTAATTTTAAGGTATTGATTGTACTGCTAAGCTTAACTTTTAAAAAGTTGACATATAATTACGATCTTAAGTGGGGCAGTTGTACATGTCCCGAGTTGCTCAACCAATGTACAGTACAGAAAAAGCCTATTTCATTGTACTTAATAAATCTGATGATTTTGAATGAACTAAAATTGGGAAAATGGCCACTGTTTCGCAGAAAATTGATTTTTCTTTGTAGGTAAAGTATCAAAATAACAGAAATAGTGAGATCCAGAAAAGAAAATATCAAGTTCCCTGCTGCTGATGCATCTGTTGTTGAACCGAAAATATTCTTAGCAATAATATTTCTAATTATTTAAGATGACATTTATGAGGATTATTGCTTGGTGTCCCAAGGTGCCCCACTAAATAATCAAGGTTGTAGTTTTGGCCGGACAAAACTGATTTTATCCAGGCCACTGGCTAAAACTGGATTTAACCACCATAGGCCAAAACTAAATTACATGAAAATGCACTTCTAATTTGTATGTATGTGAGAGATGTGTGTTTTGCAACTAATAAATCTGTTAGTTGGAAGTTTTTTAATTAAGCACTGCAATTTTAGTTAATTAAATATAATATTAGTGAAGTCATTTACATTATTATAACAATAGAAGTGAACAAATTTTTCTTAATTAACTGAAATTGCTCACAACTAAACAGCCTGTTTTGTATTCCTTATGTCTTACAAAAGACATAATGAATACAAAACAGCCTGTAACATAAATAGAGTAACTTTTCAGTTGCCTTTTAATTTTCAAAAGTATTTCCCCCCGTACCTTTCGTTTTGTTTTAAAAAAATGCCTATGTTTATAAAAGAAGTTTTCTCGCATTTATTCTTCAAAATTACTTGCCTTCAAATACTATGTACATTGGTGTGTGAGAATTAAAATCTATCAATTCAACTTACAATGTTTCACTCTATTATTTTTTTAATGTTACTGCATATTTTTCATATAAACCTTATCTTCTAAACATGCTGTCATTTCTACAAAATGAAAAACATACTAGATAAATGATGAAAGATGATTGATTATGCTTTGTTTTGCATTTCGTTTAAATAAATTATTATTTGGTTTTCATTTAAAATTTGATAATTATCTAAGTGGCCAAAACCGAATAAAACTGATTTTATCCTGAGCGGTTTAAACCGGTTTTATCCACGGTTAAAACCACCACTGGCCGAAACTCTTACGACCCTGTAAATAATGGAATAAAATAAATTTTACCTAAATAATGGAGTAAAATAATTTTTTATTAAAATACAAAAATATCTAAACTGCATGTTCAGCTAATGTTGGTGAACATTGGTTTGAAAATAATTTTCTGAAAACAATTATCGAAAAGGTGCTCCACCTTCCCCTACTACCGAAAAGTTTTTTAGGAACATAGAATGATTAAATTATTTTTTATTACAAAATTTCTGTCAAAAAGAGCTCTTTTTCTTGAATAAAAGTGCCCTTTTATCTGAAAGCAACCATCAGGTTTGGGTTTTGGACTGTCCAAAACTGGTTTAGGACAGGACAGGTGGTTTTTACCGTCCCAAACTGTCTAAAACTGTCCAAAAGTGTCCGAAACTGTCCAAAACTATGCTAAAGCTAAAGGGGTGTAATCTAATCGATTCCTATTGACTGCAATATTCGTAATGTGCATGAATATAGATATTAATGAGGTTGAGGTTTAATTAATGAGTATTTGAAAATATTTTTCTCCAAAATGTTCATTTATAAATATCTTTAAAAAAATTGCCAATAACTTTAATACATAAAAACTTCCTTACGTAACAGTTGGCAGAGTTATGAAAGGAAAATTCACAATACTACCATGACGACTAATTTCATTTCCATTTACAACTCAAAGGAGTAAATGTGCAATATTTAGGTGCAAAAAAAAAAAAAAAATGCTTCATTTTTTTAGTGGTTTGTGCAAATAAGTTTTACATGATATTTTAACGAAAAATGTTATTGTGTTTTTTTTTTTTTTTCTGCAGTCAAACAGTCCAATAATTGTTCTGTGTAAAATTTTTACTACTTGTGTAAAATTAATTTGTAAATATTTCTGTTAATACATATTTGTGTTTGTACTCCATACTAAACCATATAAATGACACTGTGGACAGTGCCTTTGGCGCTCTTTAGTGTGAATTTAATACTAACTCGTGTTGAACTATAGTCAAGATTTTCTTAATATTTTGTTATGAAGTTTGTAATTTATGTTTTATTATTTGTAAGTTTTTTAACTTTACTTTTTTAATTTTGCTTACTGTTATGTATGTGTATTTTGTTTGTTAATAAATTTTATCTTATCTTAATAAAATATTTTTTAGGTAAAAGAACAAGCAATTGATGATGAAATACTTATATTTTAAAATTTGTGCCATTTTTTTTAATTTCGTAGTTTTAATAAAACACATTCAGTAACTACAAAAAAATTATCATTTATTGCATCTAAGTCCTTTATTGCACTATATTTTGGACACTTTCTTTTGCATACATGCATAAATGTTGAAAAATTTGGTTTATGGAAGAACAAAAAACCTCTCATGGATACGAACTGAAATTTTCAATGAAGAATTTTAATTTCAACGTAACTTGTAAATTAAAATCAGCTGTTTAAATAAGTTACATATATATTTATACTTGAATTTTCACATTGAATAAATATATTAAATAGCCAAAAAACATATAGATAACTTTGACATATTTTGTTCAGTTTTTGATATTTTCTCACAAAATATAGTTTCTCAAAAAGTAGCTTTAGACACTTTCGGACACAAGGGTTTTTTAATAGGAGGGAAAAAACCTTGCCGTCCCTGCTTTCATTTGCACACATGCATAAACATTATCGAAAGTTGGTTACTATTATAGAATAAATAAAAATAAACTCAAGCATACAAATTGAGATTTTAATCAAGAATTCAACTTCTATGTAACTAGATTAAAATCAATTGCATAAATAAGTTGAATGTTCACAGTGACTAAATGTTCAATATAAAACATTACTTTGATACATTTTATTCTGCTTTTGTTGCTTTCTCACAAAACACAATTTTTCTTAAAATATAGTTTTGGACACAAGGGTTTTGGACAGGACGGTAAAAACCCAGGTTTTTACCGTGGTTTTTACCATAGTGTCCAAAACCTTGCCAACTCTGGTCTGCCTGAATTCTACGCGGCAAATGAAAGAGAGAGATAATGTAAATTATCGTTAAGCACTGAAATCTATCAGCATTAAATATGCCGACTCATTAGTCAGCAACCCATTACCAATGGCTTTTTCCTTTTCGACGAGCGCGAGTTTCAGACCGGGATTCCTCAGCAACAGTTCTCTGGCGGTGGCTGTGCCGATGATTCCACCGCCCACCACCACCACATCGTATGCGAGCCGCTGCATATTTCACCACACAAACATATTTATCTTCCTCGAATGGCGAAAATCCAATTTCAAAGTCAAAATAATCGCTTCGTCGCGGCGTCCATGCTTGTTTACAAGAAATGGAAAGTCACGTTTTGTTTTACATTAGGTGCTTTGGCGCCAGAAGAGGGTGAGAGTTTTGTACGTTTCGACTCTTCTTTTCAAGATTAAAGCGGGTGGGGGGGGGGTGCAGTATATTGAATTGCAAGACTTCTTTTATGCTCGAAAGATTAATAAACAGCTAATCTTTTTTTTAAACTATTGAACTAAAGCCAAAACAAGCCAGTCATTTTAAAAAAATTCAGAAGATCCGTCCTTTCAAATTTTTCCAGGGACGTAAAGGACTTTAACACTCATTGTATATTTTACTAAAATGAAAAAAACAGCATGAATCAAGCTAACTAACATGTAAATATTAAGACACCCGGCAATGTGTCGGCTGAGTTCGGAAATCAGAAAATAAACGGGTGGCGCATCTGCCAGTGTGCTTACGTGCTCCAATCAACTGCTTAGAATGGTTGCATTCGACGAACCTCACCGGTCTACCGATAAGTAACCGGTTACAAACCGCACCGTTCTATCACCTATCGGTTACCTCACCGGTTACCATTTTAAGCTGTTGATTGGTGGACTGGAGCACGGATCATTAGCTGTCACGTGATTAACTAACCGGGCGCTACCGGTCGAGCTCGTCGAACGTAACAATGGTAGCCGATGCGGTAACCGGTTGATCATGGAACGCTGCGGTTAGTAACCGGTTACTTATCGGTCGACCGGTGAGGTTCGTCGAGCGCAAGGTATGTATCTTACATAAACCATTTCAAACTACTTCCAACCCTCTCCCTTTTTTCTAAACTACTATATATCTTCTTTTCTTTTCTTTCTTTTGGTGCTTAATTGCACAGGTATAATTTGATGACGACTACAATCTGTGTGCTTCGCCTCCCTTACGCATGATATATATTTTTATTACACATATAAGCAGCACATGAAAGAATTTACATCACAAAGAAGGGAAAGTACAACCGGGGCGAGGGTGGGAGTCGAACCCACCGCCTCAAGTGTGCCAATGACTATACATTTACTTGCTTGAAATTGTATGTGTCTAATAAAGCTCCATCCTAAAATCCTAAATTTCGTGAATATAATTCTTAATTATTAAGGTCTTAAAAGTACCATTTTTTTACAATGAATGATTCACTCAGCAAAATGTTTACTCACTTCCAAGTGACTCACATATTTAAAATTTGGCTGCATAAATATAGATTTTAATGCATATGTGATGGTAAAAAACTAAGAAGAAGTCAAAAAAACTACATAAATATTGGTGAAAACTAGACTTTTTCCTATGAGCATCATGGCACGATCACTACACGGTGCGATTTCAAAATGTTGCGAAAAATAAATCAAAACAAAACTGCTTATCAAACGGACAAAACAAGGTTTTATTCGGGTAATCTCGGTAACTCTGGGTTAGTGCTGGAGTACCCTCCAGCACTAACAGTGCTGCGTTAGGGCAATGGGGAAGTTGCAACCTATTAAACGTTTATATTTTGACTATTGGATATTGTTAATTGACCCTCAAAACTAAAAAAATTCACCATCGCCGAATTTTAAAACACCGTGATTGATTTTTAATGAATTTTTAAAAATCTCGCGTAAAAGTGCGCTTTTCTGAAACGTCACAGGGCACTAATGGGCACCCTTCCGCCGAAGATCCCTTGTTTTCGCTACGGACATGTTGAGCGCGCTGATATGTTTATTTTTTTTAGAAATTCAATAATCTTTTTGAACACACTATGGATGCCGGATTCGTTAAAGCACAATCTAATAATCTTCCTCAAGTAACATCAATAATGGTATTCGAATATTTCCGAGAGGATGAGAGGTTAAATATTCCAGAAACGCGAGGAGTTAAATGCGAGGAGGTAAGCCTTCGTTTCGTCTCTGAAGCCAACTGCACGTCCTTCGTCTTCTCCCGCGCCGGAAGAGCGCGTGACGTCACTTCCTGTGCCATTTGACGTCACAAGCGCTTGAACTTTAAAAATTAATTTTAAAAAAAACTACTTATTGTATCGCAAAAATGTTTTCACTTATGATGTTCATACATGTTACTCTATCATATAAAAATAAAATTCAAAAATCGAAAACTTCCCTATTCTGGGTAGTTCTGGATATGGGGAAATTCTGCGTAGTTATGTGTTTGGGTAAATCTAGGTCTGAGGCAATTCTATATAACTCTGCGTTTGGGTAACTCTGGGTTTCAGCAATTCTGGGTAAAAAATACCGAAAACCCCAAAAATACTCAACCCCGAGAAAATAAAATAAATGTGTTACAAATGGCGCATTGAAATAAAAAACAGACGTAATCCTTCACAAATACAAATAGTATTTATTCACTTTTATTAGTAAGACATAATGTGTTTCAGGGATCAGAGCCGGCCTTAAGCCGATTAGAGCAAAAGGACCCAATTGGGCCCCGCGCCAGCAGGGGCCCCGTACTAACAAAACCTTTTTTTTTTCATTCCTCACGAAAATAAATGAGAAAAAAATTAAATAAAAAGTTCAAATGAACTTAACTGATATTAATTATTGGTATTTAATCTGGAAGTATGGAGCTATTTTCAGTGCGATTAAGGGAGTAGGGGAATTTCCTGTAGCTTTTAGCATCTCTATTAAAGTTAGCAAAATATATTTCCAAAACTACTGGTTTCAAATAAATTTCTAGAAGAAAAAATGAAAGTATATAGTCAGTTGAACATTTTAAAATTCACATCCAAGGCCGCACCCGCAGTACCCTATAACTTCTGGTCAAAAGAAAGGAACTAAGAGTGGAGAACCAATGTACAATTTTTTTATGATTATCGGCAATTAATACAATGAGCAATAACATAATAGCCAAGGGTCCCTATCCCAGGATCTTCCTCTTCATGGGCAATGCGGAAATTGCCTTGAGACCCCGAAATTTTAGGAATTTCCAAAGCTATCTACTATTTCATTTATAAATTTATTATTATTATTTTTTTTTTAACTTTGCTTGTGTTGATAAAAATGCTAAAACTCAACAGCAATGACAATTTCTCTAATATACAATTAACACTGACAATGGTGCAATTCCGAAAAATAAATAATTGAATAAATAATAAACCTCAAATAATGCAGGCTTGATATGCGTAAAACATCTCCATAACAATTCTAAAGAACACAAATTGCCTACAGCTTCCATTCTTCTCCTAACGCTTATACATACAGCCTGGAATTAGGTTTTTCAATCTTCAATGCCAAAAAATTTCTTGGGGCAGCTACCAAATCCAGATATTTCTTCTAACGTGACCGAATGTACGTTTTTAAGAATTCAATCAAAAATAAAAATTAAAAAAAAAAAATCAGGAGAAGGCTACTCGAGCGCCTATTTGAACGCCCTCCCTTACCTCAACTTTATCACAAAAAACTGACAAAAATTACATCATTAAGTTTTCAATTTTAAAACATTTTCAAGGAAGGAAGATTCTTAAGTTACACAACCCTCTTCCCCTCCTTCTCCTTTAATGTCTCCAAAGGTAGTCTAAAATAGTATTTTGAAAATTTAAATTTCGAAAGATTTCCGGGGGAAGGTCTCTGAATCCCTTTTCCTAACTAATGACCCATTTCCTTCGCATCAGGGCAGCCTAAAATTTCCCTTTTAGAAAATACTGCCCTCGAACCCTTCCTTCCCATGGGTAGCATAAAATTGATTTCAGTTTCAAAAAAAATTCCTGAAGGAATCCTTTCGCTTTTTCTCTGTCGTTCCCAAACAGGGTCTAAAATTGCGTTTTTCGACTTCAATATCGAAAATTTTTCGAAGAGTACCGAATCCCCTAACGTTTTCGATGAACGATGATAGTACAAATTGCGCATTAAAGCCTTTGATTTTGAAAGTTTTTCGTAGGGAATCACCAAACTCCCTTTATTCTCTATCTTCATCAAACATCACCTAACTGGGATTGAAATTTCGGAAAAAATTAGGGCATAAAAATTTAGGGCATAGCAAAAAATAGTAGGAAGGGAACCTCCGGCTCTTCCCCCTTTCCCTTAGTTTTACAAAAAAAATTGCTGAAATTTGCGATTTCAGACGACAACTTCCGGGAGCCGTTCGCAGTTTATCTGATCTCTAATGTCCCCCCCCCCAACCTCACGTCCATAACAAAACTACCTTCTTAAACTTCAGTTTCGAAAAATTTCTAAGAAGAACTCCTTGTTCCCTACAACTCCGTTCTTTGTACTTCTGACATAACAAAGACTGTCTAAAATTGCTTTTTTAGAACTGGTAAATTTTGGTGCATTTTGCTTTTCCGTTAAAACTATAAATTGCGCACATAGGCGACTCGTACGGGGGGGGGGAGGCAACTTCCCGCTTATTTCCAAGAGTGAAGGGACTTGCTCCCTCACTTTTCAGAGTTAAACAATAATGATCGACAGAAAAAAGATTTTTACTGGGTGCATTGACTTATTTCACGAAAACAAATAAGGACTGAAAATTCTAACTAAATGGACTTTTCTCTTGTTATTTCACGAAAATAGAACTTTGGGTTGGAAGAGGGAAGTCTACGTTGGTCATCCGTCCGGATTTTGGAGCCTGTATTCCACATTTTTTGGAAGTTATTCAATTAGCATGTTGAAATCCCATAACCTAGTCCGATTTTACACAAAAATAATGGAAAAAATTAGCATCGGGGCGCTGCTTGCCCCCCTTTTTTTTGAACCCCCACCTCCACAATACACACTTTTTTCTTGCACCAGCCGCCTATGATTGTGTATAAAGAACCTCAGAGTTACTTAACTACGTTCTAAAAATTCACTTATTTTTGTGAGCATTCATTGATTTCTTTTTTAAGAAAAACATGTAAGTAAAAATCAAACAATTGAAAAAAGACGGATAATTGCGGCAGTTTCGATTCCTTGCCCGCCTCGGAAAAATCGACGGCACAGTTCAATTTGTACAATTATTCTGTAAAGGGCCCCTCTAGAATTCTCCAATCGGGCCCCGCATGCGCTAAGGCCGGCTCTGTCAGGGATGAATTCGTACATTTTGCGAGTAGCGAACGCCAATGCGAAATAACTGAATCCTGATTTGACACCAGTTTTTCCTGAAAAAGGAAATCCGGAAGGCAGAACAGCTACGGTGTTCCGGCCTTAATTTATCCTGTACTACACATCAGTTAACCATATCATCAATGAAATTTTACTTTGAAGATTGAAAAAACATCACTTTTTACAGCAGAAATAACATGTAAACTAATGTAAACAAAGGTCTTCCCGATCATACTACAGTATCCTCTTGTGAGCAAGTCGACAACTTCGATCATTCGAACAATGATAGAGCCTGATGATAAGACGCGTATCGAGTAGAGCCTTACCGAAACAAATCAATAAGGAATCCAAAGATAACTGCGTGTGCGTGCGATCAAAAAATGCACCAAATGATTGCCCTGGGGCCATGGTAGCCCGATCGGTAGAGTGTCGGATTCGGGGCCGGAGGGTCCTGAGTTCGAACCTCGATGGTCGAAGACCCACCGTCGTCATTAAAGGGGACCGGGCGACGTTAAATAGGTTCGTGGACTCAATGTCCTCCGAGTGAAACGATACCTCTGGGGGTGCTAGCATCAGGTAGCTATTAGCTCCTGGACTAGTTCTAAATTCTCATTAACTGTTCGATCCGGTGATGGTGCTGCCATCTATCGGTACATAAAATAATGGAGGCAAGGCACTTAGTATGCGGTCCTCGACATAAATACAGTTGTAGTCAGTTGTGACTCTGAATAGGAATAGGAATAGGACATACATTTTTGTGGATGAAACCCTTTAGTTTGATGAAGAAGTTGAAAATTAAGTGTGATGTCATTCGTGATGAAACAAATGCGTTGCTTCACAGAAATGTTAAGGTATTGGTTTTTCAAGCTGCTTTATTTCAATCAGAAACTATCTTATAACGAAAAAAGAGGTCATCATGTTAAGTAAATTGTTGATTAGAAAACATGAGTGGCTCAAAGAGATTTTTTTTTCCTTTTTTTTTTTTTATTTTTCCCTTTTTTTTTTTGCAATTCTGCCTCATCTATACGATTTTCGTTCTTGAAAAAAAATGAGAAAGAACACTTCATCACCCTCTGTTGTCCCTCTCCCGCCGATGCTGCCCTCAAGGGCCCATCATCGGCTGCATTCCATTAGAACAGGGCTTCGCAACCGGTGTGCATCAGTTAAAGACCTTTCTTCGAAGGTGCGAGAAGAATTTATGGACCTCAGAGAGACCGTACTCTTAAACTTAGATTGAGCGAAGTGTCTCTGGACGAATTTTGGTTGCTGGTTGAAAATGAGTATCCCACCATTTCTTGTCTTGCTATTGATGTGCTGCGACCATTTTCAACTACATATCATTTCGAACTCAGCTTCTTAGCCCTCACATTTATAAAAAACAGCAATAGATCATCTCTAAAGAGCCTGGATCAGAACTTCGTGTAACTTTTTCCAGCATAGAGCCGAACATCAAACGTCAAAAATTAGTAAGTTAGGTGCTTGGTTTTAATTTCTTGCTTGCTTCTTTCTTGAAACACTATTTGATAAATCGTTTAACTGCACTGTGCATTTTAATGATATGTTTGACAGAAATGATTTGAAACATATGAAGCATAATTTTCTGTTAAGTCTGATATAGGTAGTTTTGTTGTTCATTATCAATACATTCGAAATATTTCTACTTTCTAAATAAATTTAAATACACTACGTTAGTTATAATTGTTTTATTCATATGAAAAAAGTCCGCCCCCCGTCTTTTTACCTGTGAATGATAAAAAATTTCTATATTACCATTGCGAAATTCAGTTCAGTGTGCCCCGTTGATCTAGAAATTTTTCAAGTGTGCCGCAAAGTAAAAAAAGTTGAGAAGCACTGCGCTAGAAGACGCCATCATCGAAGAAGGGGCCAAGGACCATCGTCGGCTGTATTCCATTAGAGGATATGCCATCATTGAAGAAGGGTCCATCATCGGCTGAATTCCAGTAGATGATGACATCATCGACGAAGGGGCCATCATCGGTTGCATTCCATTAGAGGATGCCATCATCGGCTGCATTCCACTAGATGATGACATCATCGACGAAGGGGCCATCATCGGCTGTTTTTTTTTTTTTTTTTTTTTTTTCAAGTTCCGACATTAACATGCAAACATGCTGCAAATGTTGCTTTCTGTCTTAAATTAATCAAATATAAACACGTCAAGTATTACTTGGTAGTACTGCTTTCCTAGTTTATAAATACACGGTATATTTTTAACCCCCAACACACAATGGAAGGGGGTTATAAGTTTGACGTGTCTGTGTATCTGTGTATTTGTGTATCTGTTTGGGTTACTTTAGCGCCTAAACGGAGGGACCGATTTTGGAAAAAAAAAAACGGTTCGAAAGGAGAGTTGATCGAGCGTGTTCTTAGCTAGGTTGCGTCTTTGGATGACATTCATTAACGAAGATATTAATTAAAAACCTCTAAAAGGTTTTCCGTGATTTTTGCAGTGAAAACATATTCAAAAAATTTAAAATTTAATACCAAAATAAAGAGATTTTTTTTATGCGTCTGATAGAATGTGTTTGGAGCTTCCATGTTATACAGAATTCGAATTATAACGTTTTTTTAAAGCAGATTTTAATAATGGCTAATCCTTTATTCACGCGATTGATCACCGAATTCATTGTTGGCCGACAAGGAAATGAAACGAAATGATTTAAAATTTCTATCTGTTGCCAGTTTCTATTTGTTAGTAAATAAAATACTTGACATTGATTTTCTTTACTAATAATAAAGCTGAAAGTCTCTCTGTCCGAAGGATGTCTGGATGTCTGTGACGAGCATAGCGCCTAAACCGTTCGGCCGATTTTCATGAAATTTGGCAAAAAGATAGTATGTAGCATGGGGGTGTGCACCTCGAAGCGATTTTTCAAAAATTCGATGTGGTTCTTTTTCTATTCCAATTTTAAGAACAAAAATATCATAAGATATAGACGAGTAAATTACGAAATGATCATAACGTGGAACCGTAACCTGGGCACAAGCCAATTGGCGAGATGCGAAATGATCATAACGTGGAACCGTAAGATGGGTACAAGCCAACTGGCGAGAAAATTCACCATACATTATTTGTAAATACACAGGCGAACCAAATGACCTTTTAATTTTCTACTACGGGCGAAGCCGTGCGGGTAACACTAGTTAATAATAAAAGGCCTTTAAAAGGATTTTCAATTTTCCCTCTTGATTCTACAGTTGCGACTCAGTAGGTTTTTTTTTTATTGAGCAATCACGATTGCTTATTGTTCTCATTTGACCGTCTTTGATGTTCCATGCCTTTTTCAACCACCACTGCCACCTGCTGGCTCGGCTCCGTCCTCCGATAGCCGCTCCTGGTCGGTGGCGTCCATGTTCTAGACACATGCACGCTCATACACACTCACACACATGCCAACGTGCATACACACAGGTCTACGCACACACAAAAGCCTACACATACACAACTAATACACATGGCCCCGTTCAACACGAGGGTACACTTGGAGGGACAAGAGCCGTGTCTAGAAGCAAGTGAATAGAGAGTAACCAATGAGTAGGGTCCTGACGCAACTCGTGATTGCGAAAAACATAATTTGAATTCAAAATTTAAGAATTCAAATTAATTATTTTAATTTTTTATTATTTTTAATTTTATATAGTCCTATATTAATCCAACTTTGAATCTTCTCAGTGAAAAATAAACATTATGGATGACGGGTCACTTGGCATGTTTTGTTTAGCTCCTAGCGCAAAGATGGACACAGCTTTGGTTTAGGACCTTCAGCTCTGTTACTGCCCTTCCAGGCTGGATGAGCCCAAACGAAGGCGAAATTCAGAGACTGGATATTATAAAGGAATTGCAGACAAATGAGCTGTTTGGTTTTAGCTTACAGTTCTGCCTTAGCTTTGGCGATATTTGCTTCAAAAGCTTTTCTTGTAAATCTCGAAGGTGCAGAGCTATTACTATTCGTTCGTTTTTTTTTTTTTTTTTTTTTTTTTTTTTTGAGCAATCACGATTGCTTATTGCTTTCATTTGACTGTTTTGATGTGCTATCATTTTATTTTCCCACCAGCACCCTCTGCAGCACCACCGTCGACCGGTGGAGGCCTCACGATGCGCTGCTCCTCTAGCGAAAACCGCCTCTAGGTGCCATCCATATCCTACACTTACACGCACGTACACACACACACAAACACACACATACACCTACACACACAAACACATACACACACAAACACGCATACATACAGACACCTACACATACACACACACACCTACACAAAACTACACACACACTCATGCCTGCACACAGACACAAGCACACATGCCTACACACACATACGCATTCCCCCCACACATAAACACTCAGACACACAACTACCCACACACTCATACCTACACACAGACACAAACACACGTGTCTGCACACATACACATACCCCCTACACACAAACACACATACCCCCCACACACATAAACACACACGCCTACACACATACACATACCCCCCACACACATAAACACACACGCCTACATACACACACAGACACACACTAGTGATTGCGGAAAACATAATTTGAATTCAAGAGGTCAAAATTCAAATTAATTGTTTTTTTTTTTTTTATTTGTGGACGGTTCCTGATTTATTCAAGAAACGCGACTGGCTTTTATAGAGAAGATTTCTGGACCCCACAGAAAGATTCCTGGTTAATATTTAAGAAGGATACTGGCGTTTTGAGGAAAACATTCCTGTTTTTTTTTTTTTTTTTTTTTTTTTTTTTTTTTTTTTTGCCAGATATGTGACCGGCAGAATTGAGGCACATTTGCTGCCCATTATTTACCAGTTCCGTTACTGATTTTTTCCTTTTTTTTTTTTTGAGCAATCACGATTGCTTATTGTTCTCACTTGACTGTTTTTTGGCGTTCCTTTGATTTTTCCCA